>NW_028147459.1:1376151-1401401 GCF_008360975.1 Lichenostomus cassidix
GATTTTAGGGGATTTTGGGGGGATTTGGGGGGATTTTGGGGGGATTTTGGGGGTCTGGGAACAGTTTTGGGGAGATTTGGGGTCAGGGAATTTTGGGGGGATTTTGGTGGATTTGGGGAATTTGGGGGGATTTTAGGGAGATTTTGGGGGATTTGGGGGATTTTGGGGTCTAGGGGGGGATTTTGGGGAGGTTTTGGGGAATTTTGGGGAATTTTTGGGAGGTTTGGGAGATTTTGAGGTCTGAAGAGTTTTGGGGCTCTGGGGAAGATTTTGTGGGTCTGGGGGCAATTTTGGGGAGGTTTGGGGGGATTTTGGGGGTCTGGGGGGTAGTTTTGGGAGGTTTTGGGGGTCTGGGGGCATTTTGAGGGTCTGGGGGAGATTTTGGGAAAGTTTAGGGAGATTTTGGGGGGATTTTGGGGGATTTTGGGGAAATTTTGGGGGTCTAGGGGGGGATTTTGGGGAGGTTTTGGGGGGATTTTGGTGAATTCTGGGGGAATTTTGGGGAATTTTGTGGGATTTTGGGGAGGTTTTGAGTGAATTTTGGGGGCTCTGCAGGATTTTGGGGGCTCTGCCCCCCCCCAGACCCCTCCCCAATTCCTCCCCTCCCCCTCCCCAGATCATCGCCTTTGACGAGCTTCGCACAGACTTCAAGAACCCCATCGACCAGGGCAACCCTGCGCGGGCGGTGAGACCCCAAAACACCCCAAAATATCCCAAAATATCCCAAATCAACCCAAAAATATCCCAAAAATATCCCAAAATATCCCAAAATATCCCAAAACAACCCAAAAATATCCCAAAAATATCCCAAAAACACTCTCGGGACCTCAAAACACCCCAAAACACCCCAAAAATACCCCAAAAATACCCCAAAACAACCCAAAAATATCCCAAAAAGATCCCAAACCAACCCAGGAACCCCAAAACCATCCCCGGGGCCCCAAAACACCCCAAAAACACCCCAAAAACATCCTGAAACGCCCCAAAAATACCCCAAAATATCCCAAAACAACCCAAAAATATCCCAAAAACACTCTCGGGACCTCAAAACACCCCAAAACACCCCAAAAATACCCCAAAAATACCCCAAAACAACCCAAAAATATCCCAAAAAGATCCCAAACCAACCCAGGAACCCCAAAACCATCCCCGGGGCCCCAAAACACCCCAAAAACACCCCAAAAACATCCTGAAACGCCCCAAAAATACCCCAAAAATATCCCAAAACAACCCAAAAATATCCCAAAAATATCCCAAAAATATCCCAAAAACAACCCAAACCAACCCAGGAACCCCAAAAACACCCCCGGGACCCCAAAACACCCCAAAACACACCCCAAAAACACCCTGAAACACCCCAAAAATACCCTAAAACATCCCAAAATACCCTCGGGACCCCAAAACCACCCCAAAACCACCTTAAAACCACCCAAAAACCATCCCCAGGACCCCCGAAACCACCCCCGGGACCCCAAAACACCCCAAAAATACCCCAAAATATCCCAAATCAACCCAAAAATATCCCAAAAACACTCTCGGGACCCCAAAACACCCCAAAACACCCCAAAAATACCCCAAAACACCCCAGAAACACCCAGAAACACCCCATAAATATCCCAAAATACCCCCAGGACCCCTAAAACACCCGAAAACACCCCAAAAATATCCCAAAAACAACCCAAAAATACCCTGAAACACCCTGAAAACACCCTGAAAACACCCCAAAAACACCCTCGGAACCCCAAAAACACCCTAAAACCACCCAAAAACACCCCCTGGACCTCAAAGACACCCCAGAAACATCCCAAAACACCCCAAAACCACCATTAAAATATCCCAAAAACATCCCAAAACTATCCCCGGGACCCCAAAACCACCCCAAAACCACCCTAAAACCACCCAAAAACCATCCCTGGGACCCCAAAACCACCCCCGGGACCCCAAAAACACCCCAAAACACCCCAAAAATACCCCAAAACACCCCAGAAACACCCCGAAACACCCCAAAAATATCCCAAAATACCCCCAGGACCCCTAAAACACCCGAAAACACCCCAAAAATATCCCAAAAACAACCCAAAAATACCCTGAAACACCCTGAAAACACCCTGAAAACACCCCAAAAACACCCTCGGAACCCCAAAAACACCCTAAAACCACCCAAAACCACCCCCTGGACCTCAAAGACACCCCAGAAACATCCCAAAACACCCCAAAACCACCCTTAAAATATCCCAAAAACAACCTAAAACCATCCTCGGGACCCCAAAAACATCCCAAAACACCCTAAAACCACCCAAAAACCATCCCCAGGACCCCCAAAAATACCCCCAGGACCCCAAAAACACCCCAAAACACCCCAAAACCACCCTGAAAACACCCCAGAAACACCCCAAAAATATCCCAAAATACCCACGGGACCCCTAAAACACCCCAAAAACACCCTCGGGGCCCCGAAAATACCCCAAAACCACCACTGAGACCCCCGAAACACCCCAAAACCAGCCAAAAATCACCCAAAACTATCCCCAGGACCCCTGAAAACACCCCAAAACCATTCCCGGGACCCCAAAAACATCCCAAAAATGTCCCAAAACAACCCAAAAATGCCCCAAAAGCAACTCCGGCACCCCAAAAACACCCCCGGGACCACAAAAACACCCCAAAACCATCCCAAAAATACCCCCCAAACACCCCCAAAACACCCCAAAACACCCTAAAAACACCCCAAAAACACCCTAAAACCACCCAAAAACTCCCCAAAACCATCCCCGGGACCCCAAAACACCCCAAAAACATCCCTAAAACTCCCCAAAACCATTCCTGGGACCCCCAAAACCACCCCGAGGACCCCAAAAACATCCCAAAACACCCCAAAACCACCCCCAGGATCCCTAAAACCATCCCCCGGACCCCAAAAACACCCCAAAAACATATTAAAACACCCCAAAACCACACCTCGGGACCCCAAAACCACCCTCGGGACCCCTGGGACCTCCAAACACACCCCAAAAAACACCCCAAGCAATCCCCAGGACCCCAAAAACACCCAAAAACACCCCAAAACCACCCCCGGGACCCCAAAACCACCCAAAATCACCCCAAAACCACCCCAAAACACCCCAGACCCATCCCCGGGACCCCAAAAACATTCCTGGGACCCCAAAAACACCCAAAACCACCCCCGGGACCCCAAAACCACCCAAAACCAACCCCAAAACACCCATAAAACAACCCCAGGACCTCCCAAACCACCCCAAAACACCCCAAAACCACACCCGGGACCCCAAAACCACCCCAAAACACCCAAAAAACACCCTAAAACCACCCAAAACAACCCAAAAACACCCCAAAACCACCCCAAAACCACCCCAAAACACCCAAAAAACACCCAAAAAACACCCAAAAAACACCCTAAAAACACCCAAAACAACCCAAAACCACCCCAAAACCACCCCAAAACACCCAAAAAACACCCTAAAAACACCCTAAAAACACCCTAAAAACACCCAAAAAACACCCCAAAACCACCCAAAAACAACCCAAAACCAACCCTGGGACCCCAAAAATACCTTCGGGACCCCAAAAACACCCAAAATCACCCCAAAACCACCCTAAAAGCACCCAAAACAACCCAAAACCACCCTAAAAACACCCCAAAACCAACCCAAAACACCCCAAAATCACCCTAAAAACACCCTAAAAACACCCAAAACACCCCAAAACCACCCCAAAAACACCCTAAAAACACCCAAAACCCATCCCCAGCGGTGGGGGAGGGGCAGATGTGGCGGTGGGGGAGGGGCAGGAGGTGTCAGGTCAGGGTGGGGAGGGGTGGGGAGGGGAGGAATCGAGGTCGAGGTTTCTATTTTAGCTCCCCCAAAACCGGGCCGGGCCTCCGCCCCCCCCCGGCATTCCCGCTGCCCCTCCCCCTCCCCCCCCCGGGAGGGATTTGGGGACCCCCAAAGCCCCTCCCCCAAATTTTTTTGGTCACCCCAAAATTTTTTTTGTCACCCCAACAGCGCGAGAGGTTGAAAAACATCGAGAGGATTTGCTGCCTCCTGCGCAAGGTGGGAACCCCAAAAAATCCTAAAATGGTCCTAAAATGATCCTATCCTGAAAAATGATCCTAAAAAATGACCCCAAAAAATGATCATGTCCTAAAAAAATGATCCCATCCCAAAAATGATCCTAAAAAATGATCCTCATCCTAAAAAATGATCCTATCCTAAAAATGACCCCATCTCAAAAAATGACCCCAAAAATTATCCCTATCCCAAAAAAATGATCCTATCCCAAAAAATACCTGACCCCATCCCAAAAAATACCTGATCCTATCCCAAAAAATGACCCCAAAAAATGACTCCATCCCAAAAATGATCCTAAAAAATGATCATATTCTAAAAAATGATCCTATCCCAAAAATGACAGCAAAAAATGATCCTCATCCCAAAAAATGATCCTCATCCTAAAAAATTATCCTATCCCAAAAAATGACACTATCCCAAAAAATGATCCTATCCCGAAAAATACCAGATCCTATCCCAAAAATAACCCTATCCCAAAAAATAAACCTATCCCAAAAATGAGCACTATCCCAAAAAATGATCCCATCCCAAAAATGACTCCATCCCGAAAAATGATCCTAAAAATGGTCCTAAAAATGATCCTTATCCTGAAAAATGGTCCTAAAAATGATCCAAAAAATGATCCGAAAAATGATCCTAGAAATGGTCCTAAAAATGATCCTAAAAATGGTCCGAAAAATGATCCTAGAAAGGGTCCTAAAATGGTCCGAAAAATGGTCCTAAAATGATCCTGAAATGGTCCTAAAATGGTCCTAAAATGGTCCTAAAATGGTCCTAAAATGGTCCTAAAATGGTCCTAAAAATGGTCTTAAAAATGATCCGAAAATGGTCCTAAAATGGTCCTGAAATGGTCCTGAAATGGTCCTAAAATGATCCTAAAATGGTCCTAAAAATGGTCTTAAAAATGATCCGAAAATGGTCCTGAAATGGTCCTAAAATGGTCCTGAAATGGTCCTAAAATGGTCCTGAAATTATTCTAAAAATGGTCCTGAAATGGTCCTGAAATGGTCCTAAAATGGTCCTAAAATGGTCCTGAAAAATGGTCTTAAAATGATCCTAAAATGATCCTAAAATGGTCCTGAAATGGTCCTGAAATGGTCCTAAAAATGATCCTAAAAATGGTCCTGAAATGGTCCTTAAAATGGTCCTAAAATGGTCCTAAAATGGTCCTAAAATTGTCCTAAAAATGGTCCTAAAATGGTCCTAAAATGGTCCTGAAATGATCCTAAAAATGGTCCTGAAATGATCCTAAAATGTTCCTGAAATGATCCTGAAATGGTCCTAAAATGGTCCTAAAATTGTCCTAAAAATGGTCCTAAAATGGTCCTAAAATGGTCCTAAAATGGTCCTGAAATGGTCCTAAAAATGATCCTAAAATGGTCCTGAAATGGTCCTGAAATGGTCCTAAAAATGATCCTAAAATGGTCCTAAAAATGATCATGTCCTAAAAAATGATCCTCAAAATGATCATGTCCTAAAAAATGATCCTATCCCAAAAAATGATCCCCATCCCGAAAAATACCTGACCCTATTCCCAAAAATGATCCTATCCCAAAAATGACCCCATCCCAAAAAATTACCTTTATCCCAAAAAATGACCCCATCCCAAAAAATTACCTTTATCCCAAAAAATTACCTTTATCCCAAAAAATGACCCCATTCCAAAAAGTGATCCCGTCCCAAAAAATTACCCCAAAAACTGACCCATCCCAAAGTGACCCCAAACTCCAAACTGACCCCAAAACTGATCCCAAAAACTCCAAACTGACCCCAAAACTGATCCCAAACTGACCCCAAAACTGATCCCAAACTGACCCCAAACTGATCCCAAAACTGACCCCAAACTGATCCCAAAACTGATCCCAAACTGACCCCAAAACTGATCCCAAAACTGACCCCAAACTGATCCCAAAACTGACCCCAAACTGACCCCAAACTGACCCCAAAACTGACCCCAAAAACTCCAAACTGATCCCAAAACTGACCCCAAACTGACCCATCCCAAAGTGACCCAAACCCCAAACTGACCCCAAAACCGACCCAAACTGACCCTAAAACTGGCCCCAAACTGACCCCAAACTGACCCCAAACTGACCCCAAAACTGACCCCAAAACTGACCCAAACTGACCCCAAACTGACCCCAAACTGACCCTAAACTGACCCCAAAAACTCCAAACTGACCCCAAACTGACCCAAACTGACCCATCCCAAAGTGACCCAACCCTGAACTGACCCCAAAACTGACCCCAAAAACTCCAAACTGACCCCAAAACTGACCCCAAACTGACCCCCAAACTGATCCCAAAACTGACCCCAAAAACTTCAAACTGATCCCAAAACTGACCCCAAACTGACCCCCAAACTGACCCCAAACTGACCCCAAAACTGACCCCAAACTGACCCCAAACTGACCCCAAACTGACCCCAAACTGACCCCAAAACTGACCCCAAACTGACCCCAAACTGACCCAAACTGACCCCAAACTGACCCTAAAACTGACCCCAAACTGACCCCAAACTGACCCCAAAACTGACCCCAAACTGATCCCAAACTGACCCCAAACTGACCCCAAACTGACCCCAAAACTGACCCCAAAAACTCCAAACTGATCCCAAAACTGACCCCAAACTGACCCATCCCAAAGTGACCCAAACCCCAAACTGACCCCAAAATTGATCCCAAACTGACTCCAAAACTGACCCCAAACTGACCCCAAACTGACCCCAAACTGACCCCAAAACTGACCCCAAAACTGACCCCAAACTGACCCCAAACTGACCCCAAACTGACCCCAAAACTGACCCCAAAAACTCCAAACTGATCCCAAAACTGACCCCAAAGTGACCCATCCCAAAGTGACCCAACCCTGAACTGACCCCAAAACTGACCCCAAAAACTCCAAACTGACCCCAAAACTGACCCCAAACTGACCCATCCCAAAGTGACCCAAACTCCAAACTGACCCCAAAACTGACCCCAAACTGACCCCCAAACTGACCCCAAACTGACCCCAAACTGACCCCAAAAACTCCAAACTGACCCCAAAACTGATCCAAAACTGACCCCAAACTGACCCCAAACTGACCCCAAACCCAAACTGACCCCAAACTGACCCCAAACCCAAAACTGACCCTCCCAAAGTGACCTCGAACTCCAAACTGACCCAAAACTGACCCCAAACTGACCCCAAACTTCAAACTGACCCCTAAACTGACCCCAAACTCCAAAGTGACCCCAAAACTGACCCCAAACCCCAAAGTGACTCCAACCCCAAAACTGACCTGGGGTCATGGCTGAGGTGGCCCTGGGGACAGGGTGGTGGCTCTGGGGGCAGTGAGGTGGCTTTGAGGACATCAAGGTGGCCTTGGGGACAGTGAGGTGGCCTTGGGGACGTGGAGGTGGCCTTGGGGACATCGAGGTGGCCCTGAGGTCATGACCGGGGTGGCCTTGGGGACAGTGAGGTGGCCCTGGGGACACGGTGGTGGCCCTGGGGACAGGGTGGTGGCTTTGGGGACATCGAGGTGCCCTTGGGGACAGTGAGGTGGCCTTGGGGACAGCAGGATGGCCCTGAGGTCATGACCGGGGTGGCCCTGGGGACAGTGAGGTGGCCTTAGGGACATCGAGGTGGCCTTGGGGACAGTGAGGTGGCCTTAGGGACATCGAGGTGGCCTTGGGGACAGGGTGGTGGCCCTGGGGACAGTGAGGTTGCCCTGGGGACAGGGTGGTGGCCTTGGGGACAGTGAGGTGGCCCTGGGGACAGTGAGGTGGACAGGGTGGTGGCCTTGGGGACAGCAGAATGGCCCTGGGGACATCGAGGTGGCTTTGGGGACAAGATGTCCCTGCTGTCGCCCCCAGCTGGTGGTGCCCGAGTATTGCTGGGGGTGACCCTGAGGACATCGAAGTGGCCCTGGGGACCATGAGGTGGCCCTGGGGGCAGGGTGGTGGCCTTGGGGACAGGGTGGTGGCCTTGGGGACAGGGTGGTGGCCTTGGGGACAGCCCGATGGCCTTGGGGACATCGAGGTGGCCTTGGGGCCAGGCTGTGATCGCTGTCGCCCCCAGCTGGTGGTGCCCGAGTATTGCATCCACGGCCTGTTCTGCCTGATGTTCCTGTGCGCGGCCGAGTGGGTGACGCTGGGGCTGAACCTGCCGCTGCTGCTCTACCACCTCTGGAGGTGCTCTGGGGGGCTGCGGGGGCTTTGGGGAATTTAGGGGTCTGGAGGTCTGGGGTGTCCTGGGAGTCCTGGGGGTCAGGGGGTTTCTGGGGCCTGGGGGTTCAGGGGTCCTGGGGGGTTCAGGGGGCTCTGGGTGACGCTGGGGCTGAACCTGCCGCTGCTGCTCTACCACCTCTGGAGGTGCTTTGGGGGAATCTGGGGTCCTGGGGGCTTTGGGGGGCTTTGGGAGTGTCCTGGGGGTCCTGGGGTCTGGGGGTTCAGGGGTCCTGGGGATTTTGGGGGGTTCGGGGATCAGGAGGGTTATGGTGACTGGGGCTGAACCTGCCGCTGCTGCTCTACCACCTCTGGAGGTGCTCTGGGGGCTTCGGGGCTTTGGGGGAGGCTTTGGGGGCTTTGGGGGTCCTGGGGTCTGGGGGGTTTCTGGGGTCTGGGGGTTCAGGGGTCCTGGAGATTTTGGGGTCTGGGGTTTTGGGGTCAGGGGGCTCTGGGTGACACTGGGGCTGAACCTGCCGCTGCTGCTCTACCACCTCTGGAGGTGCTCTGGGGGGAGTTTGGGGGGAATTTGGGGGGGTCCTGGGGGTCCTGAGGGTGTCCTGGGGGTCAGGGGGGTTCAGGGGGTCCTGGAGATTTTGGGGGTCTGGGGATTTTGGGTGTCCCCGGTGTGTCCCCAGTGTGTCCCCATGTCCCCAACGTGTCCCCAAGGTGTCCCCAGTGTCCCCCAGGCACTTGCCCTGCCCAGCTGGCAACTCCAAGGGACCCTTTGATGCTGTGTCCCCATAATCCCCCTGCTTCCCACTGTGTCCCCAGTGTGTCCCCAATGTCCCCAAGGTGTCCCCAATGCCCACAAGATGTCCCCAACATGTCCCTGATGGCCTCAGGTACTTGCCCTGCCCAGCCAACAGCTCCTTGATGCTGTGTCCCCATAATCCCCCCAGTTCCCACCATGTCCCCACTGTGTCCCCAATGTCCCCACTGTGTCCCCAATGTCCCCAGGTACTTCCACCAGCCGGCCGATGGCTCCGAGGGACCCTTGGATCCCATGTCCCCATAATCCCCCCGGTTCCCTCCATGTCCCCAGTGTGTCCCCAGTGTCCCCAGTGTCCCCAGTGTGTCCCCAATGTCCCCAACATGTCCCCGCCGTGTCCCCAGGTACTTCCACCACCCAGCCAACAGCTCTGATGTGCTCCTTGATGCTGTGTCCCCATAAACCCCCTGCTTCCCTCAATGTCCTCAAGGTGTCCCTAATGTCCCCAGTGTGTCCCCAATGTCCCCAACATGTCCCCACCATGTCCCCAGGTACTTCCACCGGCCGGCCGATGGCTCCGAGGGACCCTTGGATCCCATGTCCCCATAATCCCCCTGGTTCCCTCCATGTCCCTCAATGTCCCCAAGGTGTCCCCAATGTCCCCACTGTGTCCCAATGTCCCCCAGGCACTTACCCTGCCTGACTGACAGCTCCAAGGGACCCTTGGACACCATGTCCCCATAATCCCCCCGGTTCCCACCATGTCCCCAGTGTGTCCCCAAGGTGTCCCCAACATGTCCCCAACATGTCCCCAGGTACTTCCACCGGCCGGCCGATGGCTCCGAGGGGCTCTTGGACACCATGTCCCCATAATCCCCCCAATTCCCACCATGTCCCCAGTGTGTCCCCAATGTCCCCAACGTGTCCCCAATGTCCCCAGTGTGTCCCCAATGTCCCCAAGGTGTCCCCAGTGTCCCCCAGGCACTTATCCTGCCCAGCTGACAGCTCCAAGGGACCCTTGGACACCATGTCCCCATAATCCCCCCAATTCCCACCATGTCCCTCAATGTGTCCCTCAATGTCCCCAATGTCCCCAAGGTGTCCCCAACGTCCCCAACCTGTCCCCAGGTACTTCCACCGGCCGGCCGATGGCTCCGAGGGGCTCTTCGACGCCGTGTCCATCATGGACGCTGACATCCTGGGCTACTGCCAGAAGGAGGCTTGGTGCAAACTCGCCTTTTACCTCCTCTCCTTCTTCTACTACCTGTACAGGTGAGCCGCGGGGCGGGACTGGGAGGGACTGGGAGCGACTGGGAGGGACTGGGGGGGAGTGGGAGGGACTGAGAGGGACTGGGAGGGGATTGGGAGGGACTTGGGGGGAGTGGAGGACTGGGATGGGACTGGGAGGGTGGGGGGCAGGAGGTGTTTGGGGGTAGCAGGAGGGACTGGGAGGGTGGGAGGGACTGGGAGAGCTGGGAGGGACTGGGAGGGGATTGGGGGTTGGGGGGGACTGGGATGGACTGGGAGGGACTGGGAGGGGACTAGGGGGCATTGGGAGTGGGCTGGGAGGCACTGGGATGGACTGGGAGGGGATTGGGGGGGACTGGGAGGGACTGGGAAGAGACTAAAATGGGACTGGGAGCAACTGGGAGGCACTGGGATGGGAGTGGGAGGGGATTGGGAGGCACTGGGATGGACTAGGATGCGACTGGGAGGGACTGGGATTGGATTGGGAGGGCACTGGAATGGGACTGGGATGGACTGGGGAGACTAGAACGGGACTGGGAGGGACTTGGATGGGACTGGGAGGGACTGGGGAGGGGAGTGGGAGGGACTGGGAGGGGATTGGGGGGGACTGGGAAGGGGACTAGGGGGCATTGGGAGTGGACTGGGACAGACTGGGATGGGACTGGGAGGGGATTGGGGGGGCTGGGAGGAACTGGGAGGGACTGGGAGGGGATTGGGAGGGGACTAGGGGGCATTGGGAGGGACTGGGAGGGACTGGGATGGGACTGGGATGGACTGGGCTGAACTGGGCTGAACTGGGCCATACTGGGAGGCCATACTGGGAGCTCATCCTGGGCCATACTGGGCCATACTGGGAGGCCATACTGGGCCATACTGGGCCATACTGGGAGCTCATACTGGGCCATACTGGGAGTCCATACTGGGCCATACTGGGAGTCCATACTGGGCCATACTGGGAGGCCATACTGGGCCATCCTGGGAGCCCATACTGGGCCATACTGGGAGGCCATACTGGGCCATACTGGGCCATACTGGGAGGCCATACTGGGCCATACTGGGAGCCGCAGTGTGTCTCTCCCCTCCCCCAGTATGGTGTACACACTGGTGAGCTTCTGAGGGGGGGCAGCCCTGCCCCTCCCCCACCGCCGGAGCTGGGAACCGCTGGAGCTGCGACCCCAAAAAAACCCCAAAAAAACCCCAAAAAACCCCAAAAAAACCCCAAAAATCCCAAATCTGGGACCCCCAAAAATCCCCAAAAAATACCCCAAAAAATACCCCAAAAAATCCCCAAAAATCCCAAATCTGAGACCCCAAAAAATCCCCAAAAAAACCCCAAAAAACCCCAAAAATCCCAAATCTGAGACCCCAAAAAAACCCCAAAAAAACCCCAAAAAACCCCAAAAATCCCAAATCTGGGACCCCAAAAACCGCAAACCTGGGACCCCAAAAATCCCAAATCTGGGACCCAAAAAATCCCAAATCTGGGACCCCAAAAAATCCCAAACCTGGGACCCCAAAAAATCCCCAAAAAAACCCCAAAAATCCCAAATCTGGGACTCAAAAAACCCCAAAAATCCCAAATCTGGGACACTAAAAACCTGGGACCCTAAAAATCCCAAATCTGGGACCCCAAAAACCCCAAATATGGGACCCTAAAAACCCCAAATCTGGGATCTTAAAAACCCCAGATTTGGGATCCCAAAAACCCCAAATCTGGGACACCAAAAACCCCAAAACCCCCAAATCTGGGACCCTAAAAACCCCAAAACCCCCAAATTTGGGACCCCAAAACCCCCAAATCTGGGACCCTAAAACCCTGGGACCAAAAACCCCAAATCTGGGACCCCAAAAACCAGTGAATTTTGGGATTTCCTCCACGGATTTTGGGATTTCCCCCAATATTTTAGGATTTCCCCCAATATTTTGGGATTTCTCCCCAAAATTTAGGATTTCCCCTAAAATTTTGGGATTTCCCCCCTATATTTTGATATTTCCCCCAATATTTTGGGATTTTCCCCCCAGATTTTAGGATTTCCCCCCAAATTTTTAGGATTTCCCCCAAAATTTTGGGATTTCCTCCCAATATTTTGTGATTTCTACCCCAGATTTTGGGATTTCCCCTAAAATTTTGGGATTTTCTCTCCAATATTTTGATATTTCCCCCAATATTTTAGGATTTCCCCCAATATTTTGGGATTTCCCCCAATATTTTGGGATTTCTCCCCAATATTTTGGCATTTCCTCCCAATATTTTAGGATTTCCCCCAATATTTTAGGATTTCCCCTAAAATTTTAGGATTTCCCCCAAAATTTTTGGGATTTCCCCCAAAATTTTTGGTATTTCCCCCAAAATTTTGGGATTTCGGGGTCCCCCCGCCCCGCCCCTCCCCCCCAGCTGCCGCAATGACCCCAATTTGGGGAGCGGGGTGGGGGGAGGGGCTCCTCCCAGTCTGCCCCAGTGGCTCCCAGTTCGTCCCAGTTCAGCCCTCGCTGGGTTTGTCTCGTGGCTCAATAAAGACAATTGGCACCAGTGATGAACTGGGAGCACTGGGAGGGTAACTGGGAGCACTGGGATTGGCTCTGAGCTCTTACTGGGAGCACTGGGATTGGTTCTGAGCTCTTACTGGGAGCACTGGGATTGGTTCTGAGCTCTTACTGGGAGCACTGGGATTGGCTCTGAGCTCTTACTGGGAGCACTGGGATTGGTTCTGAGCTCTTACTGGGAGCACTGGGATTGGCTCTGAGCTCTTACTGGGAGCACTGGGAGGGTAACTGGGAGCACTGGGATTGGTTCTGAGCTCTTACTGGGAGCACTGGGAGGTGATGGGGGCGTACTGGGAGCACTGGGACTGTTCCCAGTCCATACTGGGAGCACTGGGATTGGCTCTGAGCTCTTACTGGGAGCACTGAGAGGGTCACTGGGAGCACTGGGATTGGCTCTGAGCTCTTACTGGGAGCACTGGGAGGGTAACTGGGGACACTGGGATTGGTTCCCAGTCCATACTGGGAGCACTGGGATTGGCTCTGAGCTCTTACTGGGAGCACTGGGAGCACTGGGAGGGTGACTGGGAGCACTGGGGTTGGCTCTGAGCTCTTACTGGGAGCACTGGGATTGGTTCTGAGCTCTTACTGGGAGCACTGGGAGGGTGACTGGGAGCACTGGGATTGGCTCTGAGCTCTTACTGGGAGCACTGGGATTGGCTCTGAGCTCTTACTGGGAGCACTGGGATTGGCTCTGAGCTCTTACTGGGAGCACTGGGAGCACTGGGAGGGTAACTGGGAGCACTGGGAGGGTGACTGGGAGCACTGGGATTGGCTCTGAGCTCTTACTGGGAGCACTGGGAGGGTAACTGGGAGCACTGGGATGGGTTCCCAGTCCATACTGGGAGTACTGGGATTGTTCCCAGTCCATACTGGGATTGGTTCCCAGTCCATACTGGGAGCACTGGGATTGGTTCTGAGCTCTTACTGGGAGCACTGGGATTGTTCCCAGTCCATACTGGGAGCACTGGGATTGTTCCCAGTCCATACTGGGAGCACTGGGATGGTTCCCAGGCCATACTGGGAGCACTGGGATTGTTCCCAGTCCATACTGGGAACACTGGGATTGGTTCCCAGCTCTTACTGGGAGCACTGGGATTGGTTCTGAGCTCTTACTGGGAGCAATGGGATTGTTCCCTGCCCATACTGGGAGCACTGGGAGGGCACTGGGAGCACTGGGATTGGTTCCCCAGCCCATACTGGGATTGTTCCCAGTCCATACTGGGATGGTTCCCAGTCCATACTGGGAGCACTGGGGCTGCCCCTCCCCCATCACCCGGGGCTGCAGCACTGGGAGCTTTATTGGGGACACTGGGGGGGGACAGGTGTGACACAGGACAGGTGTGACACAGGTGTGATACAGGACAGGTGTGACATGGGACAGGTGTGACACAGGTGTGACACAGGTAAAGGTGACACAGGTGAAGGTGACACAAGTGTGACACTGGACAGGTGTGACACGGGACAGAGGTGACACAGGTGAAGGGACACAGGTACAGATGACACAGGTGTGACACTGGTGACGGGTGACAGGTGCCATGGGTGTCCCCAGGTGTCTCAGGTGGGCACAGGTGACACAGGTGACGCTCAGGTGTGACACAGGTGTCTCCAGGTGTCCCCAGGTGTCTCAGGTGGGCACCGGTGACACAGGTGTCCCCAGGTGTGACACAGGTGACGCTCAGGTGGAGATGCCACAGGTGTGACACTCCGGTGTCTCTGGTGGAGGTGACACAGGTGTCCCCTGGTGTCCCCAGGTGGGCACCAGTGACACAGGTGACATCCAGGTGTGACACAGATGACGCTCAGGTGTCCCCAGGTGTGCCACTCAGGTGTCTCAGGTGGGCACCAGTAACACAGGTGACACCCAGGTGTGATACAGGTGATGCTCAGGTGACACCCAGGTGTGACACAGGTGATGCTGAGGTGTGACACAGGTGTCCCCAGGTGGCTCAGGTGGGCACTGGTGACACAGGTGACGGGAGCCAGGTGCCACTCAGGTGACGCTCAGGTGTGACACAGGGTGGAGATGCCGCAGGTGTAATGGGACAGGTGTGCCACCCAGGTGTCCCCAGGTGTCACTCCGGTGTCCCAGGTAGAGGTGACACAGGTGACAGGTGTCCCCAGGTGTCTCAGGTGGGCACCGGTGACACAGGTGTCCCCAGGTGCCACTCGGGTGTCTCAGGTGAAGGTGACACAGGTGTCTCCAGGTGGCTCAGGTGGGCACCAGTGACACAGGTGACACCCAGGTGTGACACAGGTGACGCTCAGGTGTGACACAGATGACGCTCAGGTGTCCCCCAGATGTCTCAGGTGGGCACCGGTGACACAGGTGACAGGTGCCAGGTGCCATTCAGGTGACGCTCAGGTGCGACACGGGTCTCAGGTGTGACACTCCGGTGTCTCAGGTGGAGGTGCCACAGGTGACACAGGTGTCCCCAGGTGGCTCAAGCGGAGGTGCCACAGGTGCCACAGGTGTCCCAGGTGTCCCCAGGTGGCTCAGGTGGGCACCGGTGACACAGGAGACAGGTGACACAGGTGACACAGGTGCCACAGGTGTCCCCAGGTGTCTCAGGTGGAGGTGACACAGGTGCCACAGGTGTCCCAGGTGTCCCCAGGTGGCTCAGGTGGCTATGGCCGGCAGTCCCACCTGAGCTGTCAGCAGAGGAGTTTCCTGCCCTGGGCGAAGCACCAGCACCTGCGGGGGGAGGGGAGGGAGGGACATGGGGACACCTCAGGTGTGTCCCCAGGTGTGTCCTGACCCTCCCCAGGTGTGTCCCCAGGTGTGTCCCTCCCCCCCAGGTGTGTCCCCAGCTGTGTCCAGGTGTCCCCAGGTGTGTCCCTCCCCCCAGGCGTCCCCCAGGTGTGTCCCACCCCCCCAGCTGTCCCCAGGTGTGTCCCCAGGTGTGTCCAGGTGTCCCCAGGTGTCCCCCCAAGTGTGTTCCCCGCTGTCCCCAGGCGTGTCCAGCTGTCCCCAGGTGTCCCCAGCTGTGTCCCCAGCTGTCCCCAGGTGTCCCCAGGTGTCCCCAGCTGTCCCCAGGTGTGTCCCCAGGTGTGTCCCCAGGTGTGTCCCCAGGTGTCCCAAGTGTGTCCCCAGCTGTCCCTGGGTGTGTCCCCAGGTGTCCCCAGGTGTGTCACTCCCCCCAGGTGTGTCCTTCCCCCCAGGTGTGTCCCCAGCTGTCCCCAGGTGTGTCCCCAGCTGTCCCCAGGTGTGTCCCCAGGTGTGTCCCCAGCTGTCCCCAGCTGTCCCCAGGTGCGTCCCCAGATGTCCCCAGCTGTCCCCAGGTGTGTCCCCAGATGTCCCCAGATGTCCCCAGGTGTGTCCCCAGGTGTGTCCCCAGGTGTGTCCCCAGCTGTCCCCAGGTGTGTCCCCAGGTGTGTTCCCCGCTGTCCCCTCCCCTCACCTGCAGCCTCCCCGCTCCTCCCCCCGGCTCCAGCCAGGTGCCGAACAGGTATTGCAGCCCCGGGAGGAGCAGAGGGACCTGGGGGGAGGGGAAATCAAATTGGGGGAGGGGAAATGGAATGGGGGAGGGGAAATGAAATTGGGGGAGGAGAAGTGAGATTGGGGGAGGGGAAATGAAATTGGGGGGAGGGGAATCAAATTGGGGGAGGGGAACCGAATGGGGAGGGGAACAAAGATGGGGAGGGAAATAAATGGGGAGGGGAAATCAAATTGGGGGAGGGAAATGAAATTGGGGGAGGGAAATTAGATTGGGGGAGGGAAATTAAATTGGGGAGGGGAAGTGAGATTGGGGAGGGAACCCAGATTGGAGGGAATCAAATTGGGGGAGGGGAAAAAAATGGGGGAGGGGCAATCAAAAATGGGGGAGGGGCAATCAAAAATGGGGGAGGGGAAATTAAATGGGGGAGGGAAACCCAGATTGGGGGAGGGGAAATTAAATTGGGGGAGGGGAAACTGAAATGGGGGAGGGGAAATCAAAATTGGGGGAGGGGAAATGAAATGGGGGAGAGAAACCGAAATGGGGGAGGGGATGGTCTGGGGGGATTTTTGGGGTTATTTTAGGGTGGTTTTGGGGTTATTTTGGGGTACCTGGATGCAGGGAGGGCTCAGCCATTTCGGGGGTTATTTTAGGATTATTTTAGGATTATTTTGGGATATTTTGGATACCCTGATGCAGGGAGGGCTCAGCCTTTTTGGGGCCGGCTGGGGTAGTTTTTAGGATTAGTTTGGGATTATTTTGGGATTATTTTGGGACTTTTTTGGGATTATTACCCTGATGCAAGGAGAACTGAGCCGTTTCGGGGCTGGCTGGGGTGGTTTTTAGGATTAATTTAGGATTATTTTGGGATATTTTTGGGATTATTACCCTGATGCAAGGAGGGCTCAGCCTTTTGGCAGCAGGCTGGGGTTATTTTTAGGATTATTTTAGGATATTTTGGTATATTTTGGATACCCTGATGCAAGGAGGGCTCAGCCTTTTGGCAGCAGGCTGGGGTTATTTTTAGGATTATTTTAGGATATTTTGGTATATTTTGGATACCCTGATGCAAGGAGGACTGAGCCGTTTCGGGGCAGGCTGGCAGCGCAGCAGCAGCAGCAGCTCACAGCTCGGCTCACTGCCGCCAGGCAGCAAAACGCCCAGGGTGAGGCGAAGGCGAGGGCCGAGCCCTTGGACCTGGGAAATCACCCAAAAACACCCCAAAATCACCTGAAATCACCTGGAAACAACCCAGGGACCCCGAAATCACCCAAAAACACCCCAAAAACTACCTGAAATCACCCCGAAATCACCCAAAAACACCCCAAAATCACCTGAAATCACCTGAAATCACCCCAGGGACCATGAAATCACCCAAAAACACCCCAAAAACTACCTGAAATCACCTGAAATCACCCGAAAACAACCCGAAATCACCTGAAAACAACCCGAAATCACCCTGAAACCAACCCAGGGACCCCGAAATCACCCAAAAACACCCCAAAAACTACCTGAAATCACCCCGAAATCACCCCAGGGACCATGAAATCACCCAAAAACACCCCAAAAACTACCTGAAATCACCCAAAAACACCCCGAAAACAACCTGAAATCACCCCGAAATCACCCAAAAACACCCCAAAAACTACCTGAAATCACCTGAAAACAACCCGAAACACCCCGAAATCACCTGGAAACAACCCAAAAACACCTCGGGGACCCCGAAATCACCCAAAAACACCCCAAAAACTACCTGAAATCACCTGAAATCACCCCAGGGACCCTGATATCACCCAAAAACACCCCAAAAACTACCTGAAATCACCCAAAACCACCCCAAAAACTACCTGAAATCACCCGAAAACACCTGGAAACAACCCAGGGACCCCGAAATCACCCAAAAACACCCCAAAAAACTACCTGAAATCACCTGAAATCACCTGAAAACAACCCGAAATCACCCGAAAACAACCCGAAATCACCTGAAAACAACCCGAAATCACCCTGAAACCAACCCAGGGACCCCGAAATCACCCAAAAACACCCCAAAAACTACCTGAAATCACCCCAGAGACCCTGAAATCACCCAAAACCACCCCAAAAACTACCTGAAATCACCCCGAAATCACCTGGAAACAACCCAAAACACCCCGAAATCACCTGGAATCAACCCAAAAACACCTCGGGGACCCCGAAATCACCCTGAAAACAACTCAGGGACCCTGAAATCACCCAAAAACACCCCAAAAACTACCTGAAATCACCTGAGATCACCCCGAAATCACCTGAAAACAACCCAGGGACCCTGAAATCACCCCGAACCACCCCAAAAACTACCTGAAATCACCTGAAAACAACCCGAAAACACCTCGGGGACCCCGAAATCACCCTGAAAACAACTCAGGGACCCCGAAATCACCCAAAAACACCCCAAAAATTACCTGAAATCACCCCGAAATCACCCAAAACCACCCCAAAAACTACCTGAAATCACCCAGGGAGCCCAAAACCAGCCCAAAACCAACCCAGAGACCCTGAAATCACCTCGGGGAGCCCAAAAACACCCCGAAAACAACCCAAAAAGAACGCAGGGACCCCGAAAACACCCCAAAATCGCCCGTAAAACACCCTGAAATCACCCCAAAACCAACCCAGGGATCCCGAAATCACCTCGGGGAGCCCGAAAACATCCCAGAGACCCTGAAAACAACCCAAAACCACCCCAAAAAACACCTCGGGGAACCTGAAAATACCCCCAAAAATAACCCAGGGACCCCGAAAACACGCCAAAAACACCTCGGGGAACCCGAAAAACCTCCCCAAAAACAACCCAGGGAACCCAAAACCACCTCGGGGATGCCAAAAGCACCTCAGGGACACCAAAATCCACACCGGGGACCCCAAATCTCCCCCCAAAAACCTCCCCAGGAATCCCCAAAACCTTCCCGGGGACCCCGAAATGTCCCCAGGGACCCCAAAATTGGGGTTTCCCACCTGCCAGTCCCCCCAGGTTTGGGATTCTCCTCCTCCCAACAGCATCAGTTTGGGGTTTTCTCTCTCCCACTCCCCAGTTTTGGGATTTCCCACCTCCCACCCCCCGATTTTGGGGTCCCTCCCCCTCCCCCCCCAATTTTGGGGTCTCTCCCCTCCCCCTCCCCAATTTTGGGATTTTCTCTCTCCCCCTCCCCCTCCCCAATTTCGGGATTTTCTCCCTCCCACCCCCCAATTTTGGGGGTCTCTCCCACTCCCCAGTTTAGGATTTTTCTCCCTCCCCCTCCCCAATTTTGGGATTTTCTCTCTCCCCTCCCCATCCCCAATTGGGGTCTCTCCCAATTTTCGGAGTCTCTCCCTCCCCCTCCCCAATTTGGGGTGTCTCCCCCCTCCCCTCCCCAATTTCAGGATTTCCCCCTCCCTCTCCCCAATTTTGGGGTCTCTCCCCCTCCCCCTCCCCAATTTGGGATCTCTCTCCCCTCCCCTCCCCAATTCGGGGTCTCTCCCTCCCCTCATTTCGGGTTTTCTCTCTTCCCTCTCTCCCTCCCAATTTTGGGGTCTCTCCCCCCTCCCCCCCCCCCAATTTGGGGGTCTCTCCCCCTCCCTCCCTCCCCAATTTGGGTCTCCCCTCCACCTCCCCAATTTTGGGGTCTCCCCCCTCCCCTCCCCAATTCGGGGGTCTCTCCCCCCTCCCCCTCCCCAATTTCGGGGTCTCTCCCCCTCCCCCTCCCCAATTTTGGGGATTTTCTCTCTCCCCCCCTCCCCAGTTTGGGGTCTCTCCCTCCCACCCCCATTTTGGGATCTCCCCCTCCCTCTCCCCAATTCGGGGTCTCTCTCCCCCTCCCCTCCCCAATTTTAGGATTTTCTCTCTCCCCCTCCCCAATTTGGGGTCCCTCCCCCTCCCCAGTTCGGGGGTCTCTCCCCTCTCCCTCCCCAATTTGGGATCTCTCTCTCTCCCACCCCCCAATTCGGGGGTCTCCCCCCTACCCCTCCCCAATTGGGGTCCCCGCTCACCGAGGCGGTCAGGCTGATCTGGGGGTCTCCCCGTTTGGGGGTGCAGCCCCCCCCCAGGGCCCGGGCCAGCCCCCGCAGAGCCCCCAGCCGCAGCCCCCCCAGCTCCTGCTGGAAGCGCCCGTGCATCCCTGGGGGGGGAGACACCCTGAGACCCCAGACCCAATTCGGGAAAAAACCCAAAAATCCCGAATTTCAGCCCAAAAAGACCCCAAACCCCAAAAACCCTCTGTGAGGATCCTGACCCTATAAACCCCAACATCCTAAAGATCATAATCACCCCAAGAAAGACCCCAGACCCAAAATCCCACCCCCCATGGATGCTGAGACCCCAGACCCAATTCGGGAAAACCCCAAAAATCCTGAATTTTACCCCAAAAAGACCCCAAACCCCAAAAACCCCCTGTGAGGATCCTGACCCTATAAACCCCCAACACCCCATAACCACCCCAAGGAAGACCCCAGACCCAAAATTTCTCTCCTCAATGGGTGCTGGGACCCCAGACCCAATTCGGGAAAAACCCCAAAAACCGCAAATTCCACCCCAAAAAGACCCCAAACCCCAAAATTCCCCCTGTGAGGATCCTGACCCTATAACCCCCAACACCCTATAATCACCCCAAGGAAGACCCCAGACCCAAAATTTCTCTCCCCAATGGGTGCTGGGACCCCAGACCCAATTCGGGAAAATCCCAAAAATCCTGAATTTTACCCCAAAAAGACCCCAGACCCCAAATTTCCCCCTTCATGGGTGTCCCCCACCCCAAATTTCTAGCCAAGGAAGACCCCAGACCCCCAATTCCCCTCCCCCACCCCATAACTCCCCCCCAAGAAGCCCCCAGACCCCAATTTCCCTTCCCCCAACCCCATAACCACCCTCCAGGAAGCCCCCAGACCCCCAATTTCCACCCAAGGAAGCCCCAGACCCCAAATTTCCCTCCCTAACCCCATAACCACCCCAGGAAGACCCCAGACCCAAATTTCCCCTTCCCACCAACCCCAAAACTCCCCTCCAGAAAGACCCCAGAACCCAAATTCCCACCCAAGGAAGACCCCAGACCCCCAAATTTTCCCCCCACCCTACTCCCCCCAGAAGCCCCCAGACCCCAATTTCCCTTCCCACCAACCCCATAACCACCTCCAGGAAGCCCCCAGACCCCCAATTTCCGCCCAAGGAAGACCCCAGACCCCAATTTCCCCTCCCCTAACCCCATAACTCCCCCCCAAAAAGCCCCCAGACCCCAAATTTCCCTTCCCCCAACCCCATAATCACCCCAAGGAAGACCTCAGACCCCAAATTTCCACCCAAGGGTGCTTCCCACCCCAAATTTCTACCTGAGAGAGACCCCAGACCCCAAATTTCCACCCAAGGAAGCCCCCAGACCCCAAAATCCCTCCCCCAATGCCATAACTCCCCCCAGGAAGACCCCAGACCCCAAATTTCCACCCAGGAAGACCCCAGACCCCAAATTTCCCCCAAGAAGCCCCCAGACCCCAAATTTCCCCCAAGAAGCCCCCAGACCCCAAAATCCCCCTCCCCAATGGGTGCCCCCACTCCAAATTTCCCCCCCAGAAGCCCCCAGCCCCAATTGCCCCTCCCCCACTCACGGGGTCCCTCCTCGCGCTCGCGCAGCGCTCGATCCACGAAGAGCCTGGTGCGGGGGGGGAGGGGCAGGCGGGGGAGGGGCGCTGGGGGTCCTTCACCCCCCCCGGCCCCGCGACCACCCCCCAAATCCGCCCGGCGGCGCAGCATGCGGATCGACAGGGCGCCCCCTGGCGGCGCGGAGGACTCAGGGATCATTCCCCCAAAATTTGGGATCCCCAAAACCCCCAAATTTGGGATTCCCAATCCCCAGTTAGAGACCCCCCAAGATCCCCAAATTTGGGATTCCCAAACCCTAAATTTGGGATCCCCAGACCCCCAAATTTGGGATTCCCAATCCCCAGTTAGAGACCCCCCAAGATCCCCAAATTTGGGACCCCCAAACCCTAAAATTTGGGATCCTCAACACCCAAATTTGGGATCCCAAACCCAAAATTTGGGATCTCCAAACCCTAAATTTGGGATTCCCAAACCCCCAAATTTGGGATCCTCAACCCCCCAAATTTGGGACCCTCAAAGCCCCCGTTTGGGGTCCTTATTCCCCAAATTTGGGACCCCCAACCCCCAATTAGAGACCCCCAAATTTCGGACCCCCAAACCCTAAATTTGGGATCCCCAAAATCCCCAAATTTGGGACCCTCAACCCCCCAAATTTGGGAATCCTTAACCCCCAAATTTGGGATTCTCAACACCCCAGTTTGTGACCCCCAATCCCCCAAATTTGGGATCCCCAAACCCCAAATTTGGGACCCTCAAAGCCCCAATTTGGGATCCCCAATCCCCCAATTTGGGATCCCCAAACCCTAAATTTGGGATCCCCAAACCCTAAATTCGGGATCCCCAGACCCCCAAATTTGGGACCCCAAACCCTAAATTTAGGATCCCCAAACCCTAAATTTGGGATCCCCAAACCCTAAATTTGGGACCCTCCACCCCCCCAAATAGAGACCCTCAAGCCCCCAAATTTGGGATCCCAAATCCCCCAAAATTCGGGACCCCCAAACCCAAAATTTGGGATCTCTCAATCCCCAGTTAGAGACCCCCAAGCCCCCCAAATTTGGGACCTCCCCACTCCCCAATTTGGGATCCCCAAACCCTAAATTTGGGACCCCCAGGTTCCTCCGCCTATGGGTGTTCCCACCGACCCACCCATGGGATCCCCAAAATCCCCCCAGAAACCCCAAAATCCCCCCAAATCCCCTCAAATTCTCCCCAAAATCCCCCAAATTCCCCCCAAATTCCCCCCAGGACCCCCTAAAATCCCCCCAAAATCCCCCCCAGGATCCCCAAAGCCCCCTCAGGACCCCCAAAAATCCCCCCCAAAATTCCCCCAGAACCCCCAAATCCCCTCAAATCCTTCCAGGACCCCCAAAATCCCCAAATTCCCTCAAATTCCCCCAAATCCCTCCAAAATCCCCCCAGGACCCCAAAATCCCCCAAATCCCCCCAGAACTCCCCAAATCCCCCTCAGAACCCCCAAAATCCCCTGCCGAACCCCCAAATCCTCCCCAGAACCCCAAAATCCTCCAGGATCCCCCAAACGCCCCCCAAATCCCCCCAGGACCCCCTAAATTCCACCCAGGACCCCCAAAATCCCCCAAATTCCCCCCAGGACCCTCAAAATCACCCCCAGGACCCCAAATCTCCCCAAATCCCCCCAGGACCCCCAAACCCCCAAATTCACCCCCACCCCTAGGGGTCCCTCAAATCCCCCCAGGACCCCAAAATCCCCGCCAAATGCCCCCACGACCCCCCAAAAATCACCCGGGACCCCCAGATTCCCCCAAATCCCCCCAGGACCCTCCGTCCCCCTCAGGACCCCCAAAATCCCCCCAAATTCCCCCTCAAATTCCCCCCAAATTCCCCCAGGACCCTCAAAATCACCCCAGGACCCCAAAAATCCCCCCAAATTCCCCCCAAATCCCCCAGGACTCTCAAAATCCCCAAATTCCCTCAAATTCCCAAATCCCTCAAATTCCCCCAGGACCCCAAAATCCCCCCAAAATGCCCCAGGACCCCAAAGCCCCCAAACCCACCCAGACCCCCAAAATCCCCCCCCCAGGACCCTCAAAATCACCCCAGGACTCAAAATCTCCCAGGACCCCCAAATTCCCCCAAATTCCTCACCCCAAATCCCTCCAAAATCCCCCAGGACCCCCAGTTCCCCAAATCCCACCCAGGACCCCAAAAATCCCCCAAAATGCCCCCAGGATCCCCAAAATCCTCCCAGGACCCCAAAATCCCCCAAACCAGGACCCTCAAAATCACCCCCAGGACTCCAAATTCCCCCCAGGACCCCCAAAATCCCCACCTCAAATCCCAAATCCTTCCAAAATCCCCCAGGACTCCCAAGTTCCCCAAACCCCCCAGGACCCCTCCCAAAACCCAAAATCCCCCTCAGGACCCCCAAAATCCCCCAAATCCCCGGGACCCCCAAAGCCCCCCACCCACCGCGGGTGGTGCACAGCAGGGTGTTCTCCTCTCGCCCATAGCGACCGAAGCACAGACCTGTCACCACCTCCTGGGGACACCAAAATTTGGGGAAATCCGAAATTTGGGGAGGGAAAAACCCAAAATATGGGCGGGAAATCCCAAATTTGGGGAGGGGGAAACCCGAATTTGGGAGGAAAACTCAAAATATGGGGAGGGGGAAACCCGAAATAGGGGAGGAAATCTGAAATTTGGGTAAGAAACCCAAAATTTGGGGAGAAAGAAACCCGAAATTTGGGGAGAAATCCGAAATTTGGGGAGGAAACCCAAAATATAAGGAGGGGGAAATCCAAAATTTGGGGGAAAATCCAAAATTTGGGGAGGGGGACACCCGGATTTGGGGGGGAAACCCAAAATTTGGGGAAAACCCAAAATTTGGGGGGAAATCCAAAATTTGGGGAGGGGGACACCCGGATTTGGGGGGGAAACCCAAAATTTGGGGAGGGGACACCCGAAATAGGGGGGGACCCCCAAAATATGGGAAAAAACCCCAAAATTTGGGAGGGAAATCCAAAATTTGGGGAGGGGGACAGCCGGAATTTGGGGGGAAATCCAAAATTTGGGGAGGAAACCCAAAATCTGGGGAGGGGAAATCCAAAACTTGGGGGAAAATCCAAAATTTGGGGAGGAAATCCGAAATTTGGGGAGGGGAAAACCCAAAATATGGGACATTTTGGGGATATTTCCGGCTCTCCCACCTGCGTTCTGATGGCGCACAAGCAGCTCCTCCCCCGGTACAGCCGCACCTCCCCCGCGGCTCCCGGCGGTGTCCCCAAGGCCACCAGAGCTGTCCCCAAGCCCCGGCCGGGCAGAGCTGCTCCTGCCAGCGCCGAGATCGGCCCGGGGAGCTGCAGAGCCCACAGCCGCCGGCCCTGGGGGGAAATTTGGGGATTTTGGGGGGATTTGGGGGGGATTTGGGGG
>NW_028147459.1:1401901-1452530 GCF_008360975.1 Lichenostomus cassidix
GGGGGATTTCAGGGGGATTTAAGGGGCATTGGGGGATTTTGGGGAGGATTTTGGGGGATTTGGGGGTTTGGGGAGTTTGGGGATTTGGGGGGTTTGGGGGATTTGAAGAGGAGTTTGGGGGATTTGGGGAAGTTTGGTGGGGATTTGGGGGATTTGGGGGACTGGGGGGATTTTGGGGGGATTTAGGGGGATTTAGGGGGAGTTTGGGGGAGGGGGGGAATTTGGGGGATTTGGGGGAGTTTGGGGGTCCTAGGCAAAGGAGGATTTGGAGGGGATTTTGGGGGATTTGGGGGAGTTTGGGGGGGATTTGGGGGATTTTGGGTGGTTAGGGGAGTTTGGGGGAGTTTGGGGGAAGATTTAGGGGAGTTTGGGGTCCTAGGCAAAGTTTGGGGAGGATTTGGGGGGTTTGGGGGATTGGGGGAGTTTGGGGGATTTGGGGAGTTTGGGGAATTTGGGGGATTTGGGGAGTTTGGGAGTTTGGGGTTTGAGAGGATTTGGGGGATTTTGGGGGATTTGGGGAAAGTTTTGGGGGATTTGGTGGTGTTTGGGGATTTGGGGGGATTTTGAGGAGGGGGAGTTTGGGGGATTTAGGGAGTTTGGGGGAGGGGTTGGGGTCCTAGGCAAAGTTTGGGAGGATTTGAGGGGGATTTTGGGGGAGTTTGGGGGATTTGAGGAGAGTTTGAGGAGATTTTGGGGGATTTGAGGGGCTTTGGGGGAGTTTGGGGGGGATTTGGGAAGGAGAGTTTGGGGGAATTTGGGGGGATTTGGGGGAGTTTGGGTGTCCTGAGGGAGTTTGGGGTATTTGAGGTCCTGGGGGGATTTTGGGAGGAGTTTGGGGGATTTGGGGGAATTTGAGGGGATTTGGGGGGATTTGGGGAGGAACTGAGAGAGTTTGGGGGATTTGGGGATCTGGGGAGTTTGGAGTAGGTTAGGTTTGGATTTGGGGGTTCCGGGGGCTTTTGGGGTGGATTTGGGGGTTTCAGAGGGCAGGTTTGGGGGTGGATTTGGGGTTTCTGGGGGCAGATTTGGGGTGGATTTGTGGTGTCTGAGGGCAGGTTGGGGGATTTGGGGTGGTCTGGGGATTTGGGGTTCCAAGGGCAGGTTTGGGGTGGATTTGGGGGGAGTTTGGGGTGGATTTGGGGTGTCTGGGGGCAGATTTGGGGCAGATTTGGGGTGAATTTGGGGGTTTTGGGGTGGATTTGGGGCAGATTTGGGGTGTCTGAGGTCAGATTTGGGGTGGATTTGGGGCAGATTTGGGGGTCCCGGGTGGATTTGGGGTCCCTGAGGTCAGCTTTGGGGCAGATTTGGGGTCAGGGGGGTTTTGGGGTCACCTGGGCACTGAAGGCCTGCAGAGTCCCGTCGGCAGTTGCAACCAGGAGACCAAAATCCTGTGGGATCAACCCGGCGGGGCGAGAGCCCAGAGACCCCAAAATCCTGCCTTGTTCCCGGGATCTGGGACCCCAAAATAATCCTAAAATAAACCCTAAAATAACCCCAAAATAACCCCAAAATCCTGCTCTGTTCCCGGGACCTGGAACCCCAAAATATGGAGAAATCACCCCAAAAATAACCCTAAAATAACACCAAAATAACCCCAAAATCCTGCCCTGTTCCCGGGATCTGGAACCCCAAAATAGCCAGAAATCACCCCAAAAATAACACCAAAGTAACCCCAAAATCCTGCCCTACTCCCGGGACCTAGGACCCCAAAATATGGAGAAATCACCCCAAAAAAATCCTAAAATAACCCCAAAATCCTGCCCTGTTCCCGGGATCTGGAACCCCAAAATAATCCTAAAATAAACCCTAAAATAACCCCAAAATAACCCCAAAATCCTGCCCTGTTCCCGGGATCTGGGACCCCAAAATAGCCAAAAATCACCCCAAAAATAACCCCAAAGTAACCCCAAAATCCTGCCCTGCTCCCGGGACCTGGGACCCCAAAATAATCCTAAAATAAACCCTAAAATAACCCCAAAATAACCCCAAAATCCTGCCCTGCTCCCGGGATCTGGGACCCCAAAACAGCCAGAAATCACCCCAAAAATTCACCCCAAATCCATCCCAAAATCCTGCCCTGTTCCCGGGACCTGGAACCCCAAAATAGCCAGAAATCACCCCAAAATAATCCTAAAAATAACCCGAAAATAACCCCAAAATCCTGCCCTGCTCCCGGGATCTGGGACCCCAAAATAGCCAGAAATCACCCCAAAATAATCCTAAAATAACCCCAAAATAACCCCAAAATCCTGCCCTGCTCCCGGGATTTGGAACCCCAAAATATGGACAATTCACCCCAAAAATCCATCCCAGTGACCCCAAAATCCTGCTCTGTTCTCGGGATCTGGAACCCCAAAATATGGAGAAATAACCCCAAAATAATCCTAAAAATAACCCCAAAATAACCCCAAAATCCTGCTCTGCTCCCGGGATCTGGAACCCCAAAATAGCCAGAAATCAGCCCAAAATAATCCTAAAATAACACCAAAATCCTGCCCTGTTCCCGGGATCTGGGACCCCAAAATACCCAAAAATCACCCCAAAAATAACCCCAAAGTAACCCCAAAATCCTGCCCTGCTCCCGGGATCTGGAACCCCAAAATAATCCTAAAATAAACCCTAAAATAACCCCAAAATAACCCCAAAATCCCACCCTGTTCCCGGGACCTGGAACCCCAAAATAGCCAGAAATCACCCCAAAAATCCATCCCAGCGACCCCAAAATCCTGCTCTGTTCCCAGGACCTGGAACCCCAAAATAGCCAGAAATCACCCCAAAAATAACCCCAAAGTAACCCCAAAATCCTGCCCTGCTCCCGGGATCTGGAACCCCAAAATAATCCTAAAATAAACCCTAAAATAACCCCAAAATCACCCCAAAATCCTGCCTTGTTCCCGGGACCTGGAACCCCAAAATATGGAGAAATAACCCCAAAATAATCCTAAAAATAACCCCAAAATAACCCCAAAATCCTGCCCTGCTCCCAGGACCTGGAACCCCAAAATATGGAGAAATCACCCCAAAATAACCCCAAAATAACCCCAAAATAACCCCAAAATCCTGCCCTGCTCCCGGGAACTGGGACCCCAAAACAGCCAGAAATCACCCCAAAAATTCACCCCAAATCCATCCCAAAATCCTGCCCTGTTCCCGGGACCTGGAACCCCAAAATAGCCAGAAATCACCCCAAAATAATCCTAAAAATAACCCGAAAATAACCCCAAAATCCTGCCCTGCTCCCGGGATCTGGGACCCCAAAATAGCCAGAAATCACCCCAAAATAATCCTAAAATAACCCCAAAATAACCCCAAAATCCTGCCCTGCTCCCGGGATTTGGAACCCCAAAATATGGACAATTCACCCCAAAAATCCATCCCAGTGACCCCAAAATCCTGCTCTGTTCTCGGGATCTGGAACCCCAAAATATGGAGAAATAACCCCAAAATAATCCTAAAAATAACCCCAAAATAACCCCAAAATCCTGCTCTGCTCCCGGGATCTGGAACCCCAAAATAGCCAGAAATCAGCCCAAAATAATCCTAAAATAACACCAAAATCCTGCCCTGTTCCCGGGATCTGGGACCCCAAAATACCCAAAAATCACCCCAAAAATAACCCCAAAGTAACCCCAAAATCCTGCCCTGCTCCCGGGATCTGGAACCCCAAAATAATCCTAAAATAAACCCTAAAATAACCCCAAAATAACCCCAAAATCCCACCCTGTTCCCGGGACCTGGAACCCCAAAATAGCCAGAAATCACCCCAAAAATCCATCCCAGCGACCCCAAAATCCTGCTCTGTTCCCAGGACCTGGAACCCCAAAATAGCCAGAAATCACCCCAAAAATAACCCCAAAGTAACCCCAAAATCCTGCCCTGCTCCCGGGATCTGGAACCCCAAAATAATCCTAAAATAAACCCTAAAATAACCCCAAAATCACCCCAAAATCCTGCCTTGTTCCCGGGACCTGGAACCCCAAAATATGGAGAAATAACCCCAAAATAATCCTAAAAATAACCCCAAAATAACCCCAAAATCCTGCCCTGCTCCCAGGACCTGGAACCCCAAAATATGGAGAAATCACCCCAAAATAACCCCAAAATAACCCCAAAATCCTGCCCTGCTCCCGGGAACTGGGACCCCAAAATAGCCAGAAATCACCCCAAAAATAACCCCAAAATCCTCCCAAAACCCCTCAAAATCTCCTCATTTTCACTCCTCCTCACGAGCTGAGACCCCCAAATCCCCCCAGGACCCCCCAAAAATCCCCCCAAGACCCCCCTGAAGACCCCCAGGACTCCCCAAACCCTTTCAAAACCCTCCCAAATCCCCCAAGATCACCCCCAAAGCCCCCCAAAAGCCCCCTAGGACCCCGAAAACCCCCAGGACCCCTCAAAACCCCTCCAAATGCCCCTAAACCCCCAGGACCCCCTGAACACCCCCAGAACCCCCCAAATCCACCCCAGGACCCTCCTGAAGACCCCCAAACCCCCAGACCCCCAAAACTCCCAGGACCCCCAAATCCTTTCAAACCCTCCCAAATCCCCCAAGACCAACCCCAAACCCTCCAGGACCCCCAAAAGCCCCCCAAATCCCCCCAGGACACCCCTGAAGACCTCCCAGGACCCCCAAACCCCCAGGACCCCTAAAAGACCCCAGGACCCTCCAAAAGCCCCCCAAATCCCCCAGGACCCCTAAAAGACCCAAGTTCCCCAAAGCCCCCAGGACCCCCAAAGCCCCCCAAATCCTCCAGGACCCCCCAAAGCCCCCCAGGACCCTCCAAACCCTTTCAAAACCCTCCTAAATCCCCCCAACCCCCCTCCAGGACCCCCAAAACCCCCAAGACCCCCCAAACCCCCTGAAGACCCCCAAAGCCCAAATCCCCCCAGGACCCCTGAAGACCCCCAAAGCCCCAAACCCTTTCAAAACCCTCCCAAATCCCCCAAGACCAACTCCAGACCCTCCAGAACCCCCTAAAGCCACCCAGGACCCCCCAAATCCCCCCAGGACCCCCAAAAGCCCCCCAAATCCCCCAGACCCTCCCAGGACCCCCAGGACCCCTGAAGACCCCCAAAGCCCCCCAAACCCTTTCAAAACCCCTCCCAAATCCCCCAATGCCACCCACAACGCCCCAGGACCCACCAAACCCCCCAAAAGCCCAGGACCCCTGACGACCCCAGGACCCCAAACCCCCCAGGACTCCTCTTAAGACCCAGAACCCCAAAAGTCCCCCAACCTTCCCAGGACCCCCCAAGGACCCCCAGGACCCCCTGAAGACCCCCAAAGCCCCCATACCCTTTCAAAACCCTCCCAAATCCCCCAAGACCAACTCCAAACTCCTCCAGGACCCCCAGGACCCCCCGAAGCCCCCCCGAAGCCCCCCGAAGCCCCCCGCACCGGCTGAGCCCCCGCAGGGTCCCGTCCCGGCAGGTCACCGCCAGGCGACAGCGACCGTCGGCAGCTCCGCGAGGAACCACGAAGGTGGGGGGAGAGGGAACCCAGCCCTGGGGGGGGAAAGGGGGGCTGAAATGGGGCTGGGGGCGTCCTGAGGGGGCTGGGGGGTCCTCAGAGGGGGCTGGGAGCATCCTGAGGGGTCTTGGGGGGCATCTAAAGGGGTCTGGGGGCACCCAGTGGGGTCAGCACCCAGCCCTGGGGGGAGAGAAAGGGGGGTTGAAATGGGGCTGGGGGCGTCCGGAGGGGCTGGGGGGTCCTCAGAGGGGGCTGGGGTCCTGGGGGCACCCAAAGGGGCCCAGGCATCTCAAGGGCACCCAAATGGTCTGGGGTCATCCTAGGGGTTTTGGGGGGATTTAAAGGGGTCTGGGGCTTCCAGTGGGGTCAGCACCCAGCCCAGGGGAGAGAAAGGGGGCTGAAATGGGGCTGGGGGCGTCCGGAGGGGCTGGGGGTCCCTAAGGGGCACCCAAATGGGTCTGGCGTCCTGAGGGGTTTCTGGGGGTCCTCAGAGGCTGGGGTCCCCAAGGGGCACCCAAATGGGTCTGGGGGCACCCTGAGGGGTTTTGGGGGCATTGAAAGGGGTCTGGGGCTTCCAGCAGGGTCAGGAGGATGAACCCAGCCCTGGGGACAAAGGGGGCCTGAAATGGGGCTGGGGGCGTCCTCAGGGGCTGGGGGTCCTCAGAGGCTGGGGGTCCTGGGGGGCCCTAAAGGGTCTGGGGGCAACCTGAGGGGTTTTGGGGGCATCTAAAGGGGTCTGGGGCTTCTAGCTGGGTCAGGGAGGGGATGGAACCCAGCCCTGGGGGGACAAAGGGGGTCCTAAATGGGTCTGGGGGCGTCCGAGGGGGCTGGGGGTCCCTCAGAGGGGGTTGGGGGCATCCTGAGGGGTCTTGGGCCCTTAAAGGGGGGTTTTGGGGGGCATTTAAAGGGGTCTGGGGGCTTCCAGAGGGGTCAGCACCCAGGCCTGGGGTCCAAAGGGGAGTCCCAAATGGGGCTGGGGGCGTCCTGAGGGGGTCTGGGGGGTCCTCAGAGGGGTCACGGGGGTCCTAAATGGGTCTGGGGGCACCCAGAGGGGTCTGGGGGGCATCAAAAGGGGTCTGGGGGCACCCAGAGGGGTCAGCACCCAGCCCTGGGGGGAGAGAAAGGGGGTCCGAAATGGGGCTGGGGGCGTCCTGAGGGGCTGGGGGGTCCTAAATGGGTCTGGGGGCACCCCGAGGGGTCAAGGGGTCCCCAAGGGGCACCCAAAGGGGTTTTGGGACAACCCAGAGTGTCCCAGGGGGGTCTCAGGGGGTCCCAAAGAGTTTTGGGGTGTCCCAGGGGGGTCTCAGGGGGTTTGGGGTGTCCCCAGGGGTCCCCAAGGGATTTTTGGGGTGTCCCCAAGGGGTCCCAGTGGTTTTTGGGGTGTCCCCGGGGGGTTTTGGGGTGTCCCATGGTGTCCCCATGGTGTCCCCGGGGGTCCCCAGGGGGTTTTTGGGGTCCCCAAGGGGTTTTTGGGGTGTCCTCAGGGGGTTTTGGGGTCCCCAGGGGGTTTTGGGGTGTCCCCGGGGGTCCCAGAGGATTTGGGGTGTCCCCAGGGTGTCCCAGTGGTTTCTGGGGTGTCCCCAGGGGGTTTTTAGGGTCCCCAGGGGGTTTTGGTGTCCCCAGGGGGTTTTTGGGGTGTCCCCAGGGGTCTCAGGGGTGTCCCCAAGGGGTTTTTGGGTGTCCCCAGGGTGTTTTGGGGTCCCCAGGGGGTTCTTGGGGTGTCCCCAGGGGGTTTTTGGGGTGTCCCCAGGGGGTTTTTGGGGTCCCCAGGGGGTTCTTGGGGTGTCCCCAGGGGGTTTTTGGGGTCCCCAGGGGGTTTTTGGGGTCCCCAAGGTGTTTTGGGGTCTCCAGGGGGTTTTTGGGGTCCCCAAGGTGTTTTGGGGTCTCCAGGGGGTTTTGGGGTGTCCCCAGGGGTCTCAGGGGTGTCCCCGGGGGTCCCAGAGGATTTGGGGTGTCCCCAGGGTGTCCCAAGGGGTTTTTGGGGTGTCCCCAGGGGGTTTTGGGGTCCCCAAGGGATTTTTGGGGTCCCCAAGGGATTTTTGGGGTGTCCCCAGAGGGTTTTTGGGGTGTCCCCAAGGGATTTTTGGGGTGTCCCCAGGGTGTTTTGGGGTGTCCCCAGGGGTCACACCTTGCAGGTGACAGTGAAGGCCTCGGGGTCGAGCACCAGGATGTCCCCAGCCTCTGTCCCCACCACGGGACACTCGGGGGTCCCCTCAGGGCCACCGCGGGGCAGCGAGCCCAGGCAGGTCACCACCGTCTGGGGACACCGGGGACACCGTCACAGGGGGGACAGGGGGACAGAGGGGACACAGGAAGGGACACGGGGGGACACAGGGGGTCACAGGGTGTCACACAGGGGTGTCACACAGGCTCAGGGGGACAGAGGGGACACAGGAAGGGACACAGGAGGACATGAGGTCAGGGGGACAGAGGGGGTCACAGGGTGTCACACAGGGTCACAGGGGGGACAGGGGGGACAGAGGGGACACAGAAAGGGATACAGAGGGACATGGAGGGTCACAGGGTGTCACACGGTGTCACAGGGGGGTGACAGAGGGTCAGGGGGACACAGGGGACACAGGAAGGGACAGGGGGACACGAGGTCAGGGGGACATGGCGGGTCACAGGGGGGGACACGGGGTCACAGGGGGTGACAAAGGGTCAGGGGGACAGAGGGGACACAGGAAGGGACAGAGGGGACACAGGGGGACATGAGGTGTCACACAGGGTGTCACACGAGGGGACACGGTGGGTCACGGGGATGTCATAGGGTGTCACAGGGTGTCACACGGGGTCAAGGGGACAGAGGGGACACAGAAAGGGACACGGCGGGTCACAGTGGGGGTGACACGGGGGGACACAGGGGACACAGGAAGGGACACGGGGGGACACGGGGTGTCACACAGTGTCACAGGGGGTCACAGGGGGTCAAGGGGACAGAGGGGACACAGGAAGGGACAGAGGGGGACACGGGGGGACACAGGGGGTCAGGGGGACACAGGGGACACAGAAAGGGACACAGGGGGACACGGGGGGGGTCACACGGTGTCACACGGGGTCACAGGGAGTGACAGAGGGGACACGGGGGGTTCACAGGGTGTCACAGGGACAGAGGGGACACAGAGGGGTCTCAGGAGGAACAGAGGGGACACAACAGGGGACATGGAGGAGTCACACGGGGGGTCCGGGGGACACAGGTGACACTCAGGTGACACTCAGGTGACACACAGGTGACCCAGGTGACACACAGGTGACACACAGGTGACACAGGTGACACCCAGGTGACACAGAGGTGACACAGGTGACACACAGGTGACACAGAGGTGACACAGGTGACACCCAGGTGACACAGAGGTGACACAGGTGACACAGGTGACACTCAGGTGACACCCACCTGTCTCTGCAGGGGTCTCCCCTTGTGCAGTGCCACGAAGGCTGCCAGCTCGGGGGGTGGCAGTGCCAGCAGCCTGGGGGGACAGGGGGGACACCATGATGTCCCCAATGTCCCCAAACCCCCCTGGGGTCACCCCAATGTCCCCAAACCCCATAGAGACCCCAAACCCCACAGAGAACCTCAAAACCCTATAGGAACCCCCAAAACCCCATAGGAACCCCAAATCCCTTAGGGAACCCAAATCCCATATTGGACCCCAAATCCCATAGAAAATCCCATAGGGAACTCCAGAAAACCCCATAGGGAACACCATAGGGCACCCCCAAATCCCATAGGGCACCCCAAATCCTGTAGAAAACCCCATAGGGAACCCCAAATCCCATAGGGAACCCCATAGAAAACCCCAAAGCCCATATGGAACCACAAACCCCATAGAAAACCCCACAGAGAACACCCAAAGCCCCATAGAAAACCCCAAACCCCATAGAGAATACCCCAAACCCCATAGAAAACCCCAAAACCCCACAGAAAACCCCAAAACCCCATAGAAAACTCCAAACCCCATAGAAAACCCCAAATCCCCATAGAAAACCCCAAACCCCACAGAAAACCCCAAACCCCACAGAAAACCCCAAACCCCATAGAAAACCCCCAAACCCTATAGAAAACCCCAAAACCCTATAGAAAAACCCCAAACCCCATAGAAACCCCCAAACCCCATAGAGAACACCCAAAACCCCATAGAAAACCCCACAGAGAACACCCAAAACCCCACAGAAAACCCCAAACCCCACAGAGAAAACCCCAAACCCCACGGAAAACCCCCAAACCCCATAGAAAACCCCCAAACCCCACAGAGAACACCCAAAACCCCATAGAAAACCCCAAAACCCCATAGGGAACCCCCAAACCCCATAGAGAACCCCAAAACCCCAAAACCCCCCAAGCCCCCCACTCACCTCAGCGACTGTGGGGTCAGTGGCACCTCAGCCTTGTCCCTGCGACCCCAAAAATCCCGTCAGGGGGGCTCGGGGGTCCCCAAAAGTGACCCAGATTTTTGGGGAGACCCCAAAAGGACCCAGGAGACCCCACAGGGATCCCAAAGGTTTTTGGGGAACCCCAAAAAACCCTGAGTGACCCCAAAAAGTGGCCCAGATTTTTTGGGGAGACCCCAAGGGGAGCCAGGAAACCCCAAAGGGACACAAAGTGACCCCAAAACCCCCAAAATGATCCCCAAAAGTGACCCAGGTTTTTTGGGGAGACCCTAAAGGGATCCCAAAGATTTTTGGGGAACCCCAAAAAACCCAAAGTGACCCCAAAAGTGACCTCGATTTTTGGGGAGACCCCAAGGGACCCAGGAAACCCCAAAGGGACACAAAGTGACCCCAAAAAACCCAAAATGATCCCCAAAAGTGACCCAGGTTTTTGGGGAGACCTTAAAGGGACCCAGGAGACCCCAAAGGGATCCCAAAGATTTTTGGAGAACCCAAAGTGACCCCAAAAAGTGACCCCAAAGATTTTTGGGGAGACCCTAAAGGGACACAAAGTGACCCCAAAAGCACACAAAGTGACCCCAAAAAACACAAAGTGACCCCAAAAGTGACCCAGGTTTTTTGGGGAGACCCCAAGGGATCCCAAAGATTTTTGGGGAACCCCAAAAAACCCTGAGTGACCCCAAAAAGTGACCCAGATTTTTGGGAAACCCCAAAAAACCCAAAATGATCCCCAAAAGTGACCCAGATTTTTTGGGGAGACCCCAAAGGGATCCCAAAGATTTCTGGGGACCCCCCAGGGACACAAAGCCCCCCCCAAAGGTTTTTGGGGTTCCCCAAAACCCCCCAAACCGATATTTTGGGGTTTTTTTCCCACCTGAGATCCTCCAGCATCTCCTTCAGCATCATGGGGTCGATCTGGTCCTAAAAAAAACCCCAAAAATGATGTTTAGGGGAACCCGAAGCCCCCAAAAGAATGGGGAGTGCCCCAATTTGGGGAGGGGTCTCCCGAAACCCTCCCCAACCCCAATTAGAGGAGGGGTCTCCCCAAAGCCCCCCAAACCCCCCAAAAGAACGGAGAGCTCCCCAATTTGAGGAGGGGTCTCACTCCCCAAACCCCAATTTGAGGAGGGGTCTCCCCAAATTCCCCAGGTGAGTGGGGTCACCCCAATTAGAGGAGGGGTCTCCCCACCCAAACCCCAGTTTGAGGAGGGGTCTCCCCCCAACCCCAATTTGGGGAGGGGTCTCCCCAAACCCACCCAAACCCCAATTTGAGGAGGGGTCTCCCCAAACCCCACGAAACCCCCCCAAAACCCCACAGGGACCCCCAATTAGAGGAGGGGTCTCCCTCACCTGCTCAACCCCAATTAGAGGAGGGGTCTCCCCTAACCCCCCAAACCCCAATTAGAGGAGGGGTCTCCCCTAACCCCCCAAACCCCAATTAGGGGAGGGGTCTCCCCGTCTCACCTGCTGGGCCTGCAGCCAGAGGTCCCTCTCGAGGGGCTCGGGGGGTCTCGGCGGCAGCGAGAACTTGAAGAAGGGTCTCAGGTTCCGGTAGACGTACAGCGCCGCCCCGGCGGCCACGACCACCGCGGGACCCCCGCCGGCAGCCCCCCCGGAGCCCCCAGACCCAAAATAGCTGGGGCCGAACGCCCCCAGACCCGCGGGCAGCTCGGGCAGGGCCAGGGTGGTGATGAGCCCCGCGCCCCTCACCACCGCCAGCCGCGGACCACCGGGGTGCAGGGGGACCCCCACCAGCAGCTGGGGGAAACGGGGGGTTAGAGACCACCGGGGAGCACCCAGAGACCACCAGAGACCCCCAGAGCATCCCAGGGACCCCCAGAGACCACCCAGATAACCTTAGGGACCACCAGGGACCACCCAGGTAAACCTAGAGACCACCAGGGACCACCAGAGACCACCCAGGGACCATCAGGGACCACCCAGATAACCTTAGGGACCACCAGGGACAAACCAGGGACTCCCAGAGACCACCAGGGACTACCCAGGGACCCCCAGAGCATCCCAGGGACCCCCCAGATACACCTAGAGACCACCAGGGACCCCCAGGGAGCACCCAGATAACCCCAGAGACCCCCAGGGACCACCGGGGTGAAGGGGGACCCCCACCAGCAGGTGGGGGAAAGGGGGTTAGAGAGACTCAGAGACCCCCAGGGACCACCCAGAGACCACCCAGGTAACCCTGGAGACCCCCAGGGACCACCCAGAGGCCCCCCAGGTAAGCCTAGAGACCCTCAGGGACCCCCAGAGACCCTCAGGGACCACCGGGGTGCAGGGGGACCCCCACCAGCAGCTGGGGGGAAACCGGGGGGTTAGAGACCACCAGGGAGCACCAGGGACCCCCGAGGTTGGGCACCCAGGGACCCCCGTTGGGGAGCCCAGCGGGACCACCCAGATAAGCCTAGAGACCCTCAGGGACCACCTGGAGACCTCCCAGATAAGCCTAGAGACCCCCAGAGAGACCCCCAGGGACCACCCAGATAAACCTAGAGACCCCCAGAGACCCCCCAGATAACCCTGGAGACCCTCAGGGAGCACCCGGAGACCCCCCAGAGCATCCCAGAGACCCCCAGGGACCTCCAGGGACCACCCAGAGACCCCCAGGACCCCCAAAAATCACCTTGTGGTCGCCGTCTCCATGGAGATCAACCAGGGCTGGGAAACGAGGGGGGTCGGGGGGGGCCGAGGGGCTGCGACCCCCAACTGACCCCCAAGTGACCACCCCACTGACCCCCCCAAGTGACCCCCAAGTGACCCCCAAGTGACTCCCCAAGTGACCCCCCCAGTGGCCACCGAGTGACCACCCAAGTGACCCCTAAGTGACCCCCCAACTGACCAACTGACCACCCCAGTGACCCCCAACTGACCACCCAACTGACCCCCAAGTGACTCCTAACTGACCACCCGTGACCCCGTGGCCACCGAGTGGCCACCCAACTGACTTAACTGACCCCCAGACCCAGGGGACCCCCAACCCCCTCCCCTCACCTGGTTACACCTCCCGGGACCCCTCCCCACCCAGAGACCCCTCCCCACCCAGAGACCCCCTTCACAACCCCCCTCACAGCCCCCTTCACTCAAAAAGACCCCTCACGAAGCCCCCTCCTCACCCAGAGATCCCCCCAGACCCTCATTCAGAGACCCTCCCACCCAGAGACCCCTCCTCACAAATCCCCTCCTCACAAACCCCGCCCTCACCCAGAGCCCTCAAATCCCCTCACAATGCCCTCCCACCCAGAGACCCTCGTTCAGAGACCCCTCCTCACAAACCCCCACCCAGAGACCCCCCTCACAAACCCCCCCTCACCCAGAGACCCCTACCCAGCCCCTCAAGAGCCTCACACAGCCCCCAGAAAGCCCCCCCCAACCCCTCATTCAGACCTCCCACTCAGGACCACCCCTCACCCAGAGACTCCTCACGAAGCCCCCTCTTCCAACCCCCTCAAAAAGCAACCTCACACAGCCCCCTCACCCAGAGACCCCTCCTCACAAACTCTCACAAATCGCCCTCCCACCCAGAGATCCCCCTGCCCAGAGACCCCTCCTCACAAACTCCTCACACAGCCCCCCCAAGAAGCCCCCTCAAACTCATGACAAACCCCCTCCTCATTCAGACCTCCTCCAGAGAACCTCACCCAGAGACCCCTCCTCACGAAATCCCCCTCACAAATCCTCCCATCCAGAGACCTCCTCACAAACCCCTCACCCAGAGACCCCTCCTCACAAATCCTCCCTCACAAACCCCCTCAAAAGCCTCCTCCTCCCAAAAGCCCCCTCACGAAGCCCTCCCGCCCAGGGACCCTCCTCACCAGCCCTCACCCAGCCCCCTCTCACCCACAGACCCCTCCTCACGAAATTCTCCCTCACAAACCCTCACAAATCCCCTCACAATCCCCTCCTCACAAATCCCCCTCCTCACCCATACACCCCGGGAAGCTGCTCAGCCCGGCCAGCGGATCCTCGTGCGCCTCCAGCCATAGCGACGAGCTGCGGGCAATCCCAGCCTTGAGTCTGGGGCGAATCGCGACCCCCAAAACCCCCAAAAACCCCAAAAACCCCCAAAAAAACCCCAAAATCCGCGCCCCTCCCCCACCTCTCCTCAGCCGCCGCCATCGCGTTGCTATGGCAACGCGGGGATTTGCCGCCCGGAAGTGACGTTCACCTCTTAGCCCCGCCCACCAGCGCTCTAAACCAATCCACGCCCATCATAGTTTAGCCACGCCTCCCTGCCAGCTCTCCGCCATCTTTGTAGTTCCGCGGCTGGCGGCGTCGGGACGCACGGGGGTACGCGGTGACGTCATCGCTCCGCGCCTGCGCGCTGCCCCTTTCCGCCTTGGAGACGCCGCGGTGAGAGCGCGCTCGGGGGGTTGGGGAAATTTGGGTTTTTTGGGTTTTTTTGAGGGGATTTGGGGGTTTTTGAGGGGATTTGGAAGTTTTTGAAGGGAGCTGGGTTTTTTTGAGGGGATTTGGTGGGTTTTTGGGGGGAATTGGGGTTTTTTTGAGGGGAATTGGGGTTTTCTTGAGGGTAGTTGGGGTTTTTCTGAGGGGATTTCGGGGTTTTTGAGGGGAACTGGGGTTTTTGAAGGGATTTGGGGTTTTTTTGAGGGAATTGGGGTTTTTGAGGGATTGGGCGTGTTTTGAGGGGATTTGGGGTTTTTCTGAGGGGATTTGGGGTTCTGAGGGAATTGCGGTTTTTTGAGGGATTTGGGGGTTTCTGAGGGGATTTGGGGGTTTCTGAGGGGATTTGGGGTTTTTTTGAGGGGATTTGGGTTTTTTTGAGGGGAATTGCGGGTTTTTGAGGGGAACTGGGGTTTTCTTGAGGGGATTTGGGGCGTGTTTTGAGGGGATTTGGGGTTTTTCTGAGGGGATTTGGGGGTTTCTGAGGGGAATTGCGGTTTTTTTGAGGGGTTTTGGGGTTTTTTGAGGGGAATTGGGGTTTTTTTGAGGGGATTTGGGGTTTTTCTGAGGGGATTTCGGGGTTTGACGGGAATTGCGGTTTTTTTGAGGGGATTTGGGATTTTTTTAAGGGAATTGGGGGGTATTTGAGGGTTGTTTGAGGGGTTTTGGGGTTTTTTTGAAGGGATTTGGGGTTTTTTGAGGGGATTTGAGGGTTTTTATGAGGAGATTTGAGGGTTTTTTGAGGGGAATTTGGGGTTCTTGAGGGGAATGTGGGGTTTTTGGGGGGAACTGGTTTTTTTGAGGGTAATTTGGGTTTTTTTTGAGGGGATTTGGGGGTTTTGAGGGTTTTTTGAGGGGATTTAGGTTTGTTTTGAGGGGATTTCGGGACTTTGCGGGTCCCTGAGGATCTCCCCTTTTATTTTTGGGGTCCCCACAGCCCCCTAAACCCCCCAAAATTCCCCCCTCAGCCCCACAGCCATGCAGCTCTTCATCCACGGCCAGACCCTCCTCACCCTCGAGCTCTGCGGCGCAGAGACCCTCGCCCAGATCAAGGTGGGACCCCCAAATCCTCCCCAGGACCCCCCTGAAGACCCCCAGGACCACCAAAACCCTTTCAAAACCCTCCCAAACCCCCCCCAGGACCCCCCAAACTCACCCCCAGGACCCCCAAATTCCCCCCAGGACACCCCTGAAGACCTCCAGGACCCCAAAAGCGCCCCCAGGACCCCCTGAAGACCCCAGGACCCTCAAAATCCCCCAAAAGCCCCCCAGGACCCCTCTGAACCCCCCAGGATCCCTGGAAAGCCTCACCCAGGGCCCCTGAAGACCCCCAGGACCCCCAAACCCCCCCCAAATTCTCCCAGGCCCCCCAAAACCCCCCAAACCCTTTCAAAACCCTCCCAAGTCCCCCAAGACCACCCCCAAAAAGCCCCCAGGACCTCCTGAAAACCCCAGGACCCCCAAACTCCCCCAGGACCCCAAAATCATCCCCAGGACACCCTGAAGACCTCCAGGGGCCCCCAAAACCCCAAGACCCCCAAACCCTTTCAAAATCCTCCCAAATCTCCAAAGACCACCCCAAAAGCCCCCAGGACGCCCAAAGTCCCCCAGGACCCCCAAACCCCCCTCAGGACCACCCAAAAGCCTCTCCCAAGAGCTGCAAATCCCCCCAGTACCCCCTGAAGAGCCCCAAACCCCCAGGACCCCTAAACCCCACCCCAGGACCCCCAAATACCCCCAGGACACCCCTGAAGACCTGCAGGACCCCAAAAACCCCCAAGACCCCCAAACCTTTTCAAAACCCTCCCAAATCCCCCAAGACCAATCCCAAAAGCCCCCCAAGACCCCCTGAAGACCCCATGGGACCCCCGAACTCCCCAGGACCCCCTGAAGACCCCCAAATCCCCCTCAGGACCCCCAAAAGCCCCCCAGGACCCCGAGAATTTCCCCCAGGACCCACCTGAAGACCTCCAAACCCCCTGAATTCCCCCAGGACCCCATTGAAGACCTCCAGGACCCCCAAAATCCCCAGGACCCCCAAAAGCCCCCCAAACACCCCCTGAAGACCCCAGGACCCCCAAACTTCCTGCAGGGGCCCCTGAAGACCCCCAGGACCCCCAAACCGCCCTCCAGGACCCCCAAAAGCCCCCTCAGGACCCCCTGAAGACCCCCAGGACCCCCAAACTCCCCCGGACCACCCGGAAGACCTCGAGGACCCCCCAGGACCCCCTGAAGACCCCCAGAACCCGCAAACTCCTCCCCAGGAGGGCCCCTGAAGACCTCCAAACCCCCGAAGACCCCCAGAACCCCTCTGAAGACCCCCAGGACCCCCAAACCCCCCAGGACCCCCAAACTCCCCCAGGACCACCCTGAAGATCCCCAAATCCCTCCCAGGACCCCCTGAAGACCTCGAGGACCCCAAAGCCCCCCAGGACCCCCTGAAGACCCCAGGACCCCCAAACCCCACCCAGAACCCCCAAACTCCCCCAGGACCCCCAAACCCCCCAAATTCCAGGCTGCTGACCCCTCCTCTTTATTTCCCCCCCAGGAGAAAATCGCAGAACTTTCCGGAATCCCCGCCGAGGACCAAGTGCTGCTGAGCTCCGGGACCCCCCTGGCCGATGACACCGTGCTGGGCCAGAGCCCCCTCCCCAAATTCACCTCCCTGCACCTCTCCGCCCGCCTGCCGGGGGGTAATTAACAGCCAGCCGCTAATTAGCGAGGCGTTAATGACCCGAACGACCCGCTAATTGCCTCCTTTTCCCAGGGAAAGTGCACGGATCTCTCGCCCGGGCTGGCAAAGTGAGGGGGCAGACCCCCAAGGTGAGCTCTGGGGGGATTTTTTGGGGGGATTTGGGGATTTTTTGGGGGGATTTGGGTTTATTGGGGGGATTTTGAGGGAGTAAGTTTTGAGGATTTGGGGTTTTGGGGAGTTTTGGGGGATTTGGGGTTTTTTGGGGGTGGGGGATTTTTGATGGGATTTGGGGTTTTTGGCAGTTTTGAGCGTTTTTGATGAGTGGGGTTTTGAGGGGGATTTGGGGTTTTTTGGGGGGTTGTTTTGGGGGAATTGGGGTTTTTGGGGGTTTTGAGGGATTTGGGTTTTTGAGGGGATTTGGGGTTTTGATGGGAATTAGGGGTTTTTGGGGATTTAGGGTTTTGGGGGGATTTTGGGTTTTTTTGAAATTTGGGGTTTTTTGTGGGGATTTGGGGTTGGTGGGTTTTGAGGGGATTTGGGGTATTTTTGGGTTTTGGGGGATTTGGGGTTTTCTGAGGAATTGGGGGTTTTGGCGGGTTTTGGTGCAATTTGGGTTTTTGGGGGATTTGGGTTTTTTTGAGAGGATGAGGTTTTGGGGGGATTTGGGGTCTTGGGGTCTGGGGTTTGGGTTTTTGAGGTTTTAGGGGGATTTGGGGTTTTGAGGGTTTTGTGGAGATTTGGGGGTTTTGAGGGTTTTGGGGTGATTTGGTTTTGAGGAGAATTAAGTTGTTTTATGGGATTTGGGGGTTTTTGAGGGGTTTTGGGATTGGGGTTTGGGGTCTTTTTGGGGAGATTTGGGGTCTTTTTGAGGGGATTTGGGGGTTTTTTTTGGGGGGCATTTGGGTTTTTTTGAGCGGGGGTCTGTGCGGCCTGAGGGGAAATTTTGGGGGGCGATTCTGGGGACCCCCCCAAGATTTCGGGGACCCCCTGGACCCTTCATTTTTTTATCTTAGGTGGCCAAACAGGAGAAGAAGAAGAAGAAGACGGGCAGAGCCAAGCGGCGCATGCAGTACAACCGGCGCTTCGTCAACGTCGTGCCAACCTTCGGCAAGAAGAAAGGGCCCAACGCCAACTCCTGAGCCCCCGCGAATAAAGGCTGCGAGATCGGGGCCAGTTCGCTCGGTTTTGGGGATTTTTGGGGGTTTTTGGGGGTTTTTTGGGGGTTTTTTCGGTTTTTTTGGGGGGTTGTTAGGAAGGTTTTTGGGTCTTTTCGAGGGGAATCGAAGGGATTTGGGGGTGAAAATGGCGGCGAGGAGTCGGGGAGCGGCTGGCGGGGCGGCGGGGAGCGTTAATTAGCGAGAGGCGGTTAATTAGGGGGGTTAATTAGTTAGGGATTGGCTGCGCAATGGTTTTCTATGAGGGAGGCGGAAATAGCCGAAGAGAAACGGGAACACCCGATTAGATGAGGCGTTGAGGGGCGTGGCCAGAGCTCCGAGCGGTTACGGAAATAGCCGAAGGGAGCCGAAAGCGGTGGGCGGGGCGGAGAGCACACGCTGAACTCCTCCGGAAATCGCCGAAGCGCACTGGGCGTGGCTCAGGATTTAAAGGGACCGCTGGAGGGGCGGCGGTGAGTGTTAATTAGCGACAGGGGCTTAATTAGGGGGGTTAATTAATGAGGGATGGGAGACGGAAAGAGCCGAGTGCTGCCGGAAAGAGCCGAGCGCAGGGAGAGCTGAAGCGAAACAGAAACACCCGATTGGCTGAGGTGGTGAGGGGCGGGGCCAGAGTTCCGAGAGGTTACGGAGACACCCGATTGGCTGAGCGGCTGAGGGGCGTGGCCAGGGCTCCGAGCGCTTACGGAAATACCCGAAAGCGGTGGGCGGGGCTCCGAACTCTTCCGGAAATCACCGAAGCGCACTGGGTGTGGCTAAAGCAATTGATGGGCGGGGCCAAGGATTTAAAGGGGCCGCGCTCGGGTTTGAGGCGGTCAAAAAACATCCTTCCCCACCCATTCCAGCACCCCCAGACCCAATTTCTCCCCAAAATTCCCATTTATGTTCAAAAGAACTAAAACTAGAATTATTTAGGAGATACTGGGTTTTATATACATTAGGGGAGGGGGATTTGGGGGTCTCAGGACCCCTCAGAGCCCCGAAATTTTCCGTTTTTTGCCCTTCCTGGGGGTCTGGATGGATTCCATGTTGTCCCACAGCTCATCCACCTCATCCTTCACCCCTTTTTGGGGAGGGGGCTCCTCCTGGGCCTGGGAAAGAAAGGGTTAATGGGGGCGGGGGGAGGGAAGGAAAGGGTTAATGGGGGCGGGGGGCTCCCCCAGCCCCCCCAAAATCGGGGTCGGGGGTCTCACCTCCCAGTCCAGGTGGGTGTTGAGCAGCAGGCAGGTGAGGCGAGACTTCAGATACACCTGGGGGGGGATTTTGAGGTGGTTTTTTTGGGGAGTTTTGGGATTTTTGGGGTGAGCTGAGGGGTCTCCCCAATTTTTTGGGGGGATTTTGGGGACTTTGGGGTGGTCTCAGTGGGATTTGGGGTTTTTCTCTGAGGGTTTCGAGGAGATTTTGGGGATTTTTGGGGTCATTTTGGGGAGAAACATTAGGATTTTGAGGGAATTTTTGGGGTGGGGGTCTTAGAAATTCGTGGGAATTTTTGGGGTGATTTTGGGGTGGTTTTGGGGGTCTTGGGGTGGTCATTTTGGGGAGAAACATTAGGATTTTGAGGGAGTTTTTGGGGTGGGGGTCTCAGAAATTTGGGGGAAATTTTTGGGATGGGGGTCTCGGAAATCTGAGGGAATTTTTGGTCACAGGGGATTTCAGGGTTGTCTCAGGGTGACCAGAGGGATCTCCCCAATTTTTTGGGGGGGATTTTTGGGGGACTTTGGGGTGGTCTCAGTGAGATTTGGGGTTTTTCTCAGGGTTTCAAGGAGATTTTGGGATTTTTTTGGCATGTTTAGGGTCATTGTGGGGAGAAACATTAGGATTTTGAGGGAATTTTTGGGGTGGGGTCACAGGGGAGTTTGGGGTGGTCTCAATGGGATTTGGGGTTTTTCTCGGGGGGTTTTAATGATATTTTGGGGATTTTTGGGGAGAAACATTAGGATTTTGAGGGAAATTTTGGGGTGGGGGTCTTAGAAATTTTGGGGAATTTTTGGGATGGGGGTCTCGGAAATCCGTGGGAATTTTTGGGGTGATTTTGGGGGTCTCGGGGTCATTTTGGGGAGAAACATTAGGATTTTGTGGCAGTTTTTGGGGTGGGGGTCTCAGAAATTTTTGGGAATTTTTGGGGTGGGGGTCTCACAAATCCGTGGGAATTTTTGGGGTGATTTTGGGGTGTTTTTGGGGGTCCCAGGGGGTCCCACCTTGTCCCTCAGGGTCCCGTCGCGCAGGCAGTGCAGCCGCAGGAAGCGATCGAGGCCACAGGAAGCCACCAGGGGCAGCTCAGGGTGACACTGCAGCCCCCTGACCCCCCCGGAGACCCCCTTGAGGGCCCGGAGAACACGGCCTGGGGGGAAACGGGGGTTAGAGACCCCCGGGAGACCCCAAAACCCCCCTGGAGACCCTAAAATCCCCCCCAGAGACCCCCTTGAGAGCCCGGAGCACCCGGCCTGGGGGGAAACGGGGGTTAGAGACCCCTGGGAGACCCCAAAGACCCCCCCAGAATCCCCCCGGAGACCCCCTTGAGAGCCCGGAGAACCCGGCCTGGGGGGAAATGGGGGGTTAGAGACCCCCAAAATCCCCCTGGAGACCCTAAAATCCCCCCGGGGCCCCCTTGAGAGCCTGGAGAACACGGCCTGAAATGGGGTTAGAGACCCCGGAGACCCCAAAGACCCCCAAAACCCCAGAGACCCCTTGAGAGCCCGGAGAACCCAGCCTGGGGGAAATGAGGTTAGAGACCCCGGGAGACCCCAAAGACCCCCAGGACCCCGGAGACCCCTTGAGGCGGAGCACCCGGCCTGGGGGAAATGGGGGTTAGAGACCCCGGACCCCCAAAATCCCCCCAGAATCCCCCGGAGACCCCTTGAGAGCCCGGAGAACCCGGCCTGGGGAAATCGGGTTAGAGACCCCGGACCCCCAAAACCCCCCGGAGACCCCAAACCCCCTGGAGACCCCAAAACTCCCCGGAGACCCCTTGAGAGCCCAGAGCATCCGGCCTGGGGGGAAATGGGGGTTAGAGACCCCTGGGAGACCCCAAAACCCCCCTGGAGACCCTAAAATCCCCCCGGAGACCCCCTTGAGAGCCCGGAGAACACGGCATGGGGGGAAACGGGGGGTTAGAGACCCCTGGGAGACCCCAAAACCCCCCTGGAGACCCTAAAATCCCCGGAGACCCCCTTGAGAGCCCGGAGAACACGGCATGGGGAAACGGGGGTTAAGACCCCAAAACCCCCAAAGCCCCCTGGAGACCCTAAAATCCCCCCAGAGACCCCCTTGAGAGCCCGGAGCACCCGGCCTGGGGGGAAACGGGGGTTAGAGACCCCCAAAACCCCCAAAATCCCCCCGGAGACCCCCTTGAGAGCCCGGAGAACACGGCCTGGGGGGAAATGGGGGTTAGAGACCCCCGGGAGACCCCAAAGACCCCCCAAAAACCCCCAGAGACCCCCTTGAGAGCCCGGAGCACCCGGCCTGGGAAATGGGGGTTAGAGACCCCTGGGACCCCAAAACCCCCCAGAGACCCCCGGGGCCCTTGAGCCGGAGAACACGGCATGAAATGGGGGTTAGAGACCCCAAAACCCCCAAAATCCCCTGGAGACCTAAATCCCCCCGGAGCCTTGAGAGCCGGAGCACCGGCTGGGGGAAATGGGGGTTAGGACCCTGGGAGACCCCAAAACCCCGACCCCGGAGACCCCCTTGAGGGCCCGGAGCACCTGGCCTGGGGGGAAACGGGGGTTAGAGACCCCCGGGAGACCCCAAAACCCCCCCAGAGACCCCCGGGAGACCCCAAAGACCCTCCCAGGACCCCCCAAAACCCCCCCAGAGACCCCCTTGAGGGCCCGGAGCACCCGGCCTGGGGGGAAATGGGGGTTAGAGACCCCCGGGAGACCCCAAAATCTCCCCCAGGACCTCTCAGGACCCCCAGGATCCCCAAAATCCTCCCCAGGAATCCCCCAGGACCCCTAGGACAACCCAGGACCACCCAAAACCCCCAGGACCCCCGAGAGCCTGGAGCACCCGGCCTGGGGGAAATGGGGGTTAGAACCCCGGGAGACCCCCAAAATCCCCGGAGACCCCCAAAATCCCCAGGACCACCCTAGGAATCCCCAGGACCCGCAAAGACACCCCAGGACCCCCAAAACTCCCCACGATGTCCCCAGGATCCCCACAACCCCCCAGAAATCCCCCAGGACACCCCAGAACCCCCCAAATCCTCTCCCAGGACCCCCAAAAACCCCCCAAAACCCCCCCCAGAACCCCTAAAGCCCCAGGAACCCCCAAATTCCCCAGGACCCTCAAACCCCCAGGACCCTGATACCCCCAGGACCCCAAAAACCCCCCAGGACCCCCAAAACCCCCCAGGACCCCCAGCTCACCCTTGCGCAGGTCGATGATCGCCAGCTCCCCCCTGGCACTGCCCACCACCACCGAGCTGGGGAAATGGGGCTGGGGGTCAGCTGGAGCCCCCCAGAGCACCCCAAATCCAACTGGGGGACCCCAAATCTACACTGGGGGACCCTAAATCTATCCTGGGGGAACCCAAATGTATCCTGGGGGACCCTAAATGTACACTGGGGTGTCCTAAATACACGCTGGGGGACCCCAAGTCTGCCCTGGGGTGTCCTAAATCCTGCCTGGGGGACCCCAAATGTACCCTGGGGGACCCCAAATGTACCCTGGGGGACCCTAAATCTATCCTGGGGGACCCCAAATCTACACTGGGGTGTCCTAAATCCTGCCTGGGGGATCCCAAATGTACCCTGGGGGACCCTAAATCCACCCTGGGGGACCCCAAAGCTACCTGGGGTATCCCAAAACCCACCAGGGTCACCCCAAACCCCTCATCGAACACCAGCAGCCCCCCAGGAGCCCTGCAAGACACCCCCTGCCCCTCCCAAAGCCCCCCAGTGTCCCCCCAATGTCCCCAGTGTCCCCCCAGTGTCCCCAATGTTCCCCCCATGTCCCCCCAGCACTGACGTGTCCCCCCACTGTCCCCAGATGTCCCCAATGTCCCCCCAGAACCCCAACGTCCCCAATGTCCCCCAGTGTCCCCCAACATCCCCTAAATGTCTCCCCAGGACCCCGATGTCCCCCAATGTCCCCAAGTCCCCCCCAATGTCCCCCCAATGTCCCCTGTGTCCCCCAATGTCCCCAAATCCCCAATGTCCCAATGTCCTCCTGGTCCCCAATGTCCCCAATGCCCCCAACAATGTCCCCACTGTCCCCAATGTCCCCATTGTCCCCAATGTCTCCCATGTCCCCAATGTCCCCAATGTCCCCAATGTCCCCAGTGTCCCCAATGTCCCCAATGTCCCCCACTGTCTCTCAATGTCCCCCAGTGTCCCCCAGTGTCCCCAATGTCCCCATGTCCCCAGTGTCCCCAATGTCCCCACATCCTGTTCCCCAATGTCCCCAATGTCCCCAATGTCTCCCATGTCCCTCAAGACCCCCATGTCCCCCAGTGTCCCCCATGATCCCAATGTCCCCGTATCCCCAAATGTCCCCAATATCCCCAATGTCCCCCAGCACCCCAATGTCCCCGATGTCCCCAGTGTCCCTGTGTCCCCCAATGTCCCCAGTGTCCACTGTCCCAGGTGTCCCCAACATCCCCAATGCCCCCAATGTCCCCCATGTCCCCAGTGTCCCCAATGCCCCCAATATCCCCAGTGTCTCCAATGTCCCTCAATGTCCCCCATGTCCCCCATGTCCCCAGTGTCCCCAGTGTCCCCACTGTCCCAGATGTCCCCAACATCCCCAACATCCCCAACGTCCCCAATGTCCCCAATGTCCCCCATGTCCCCAGTGTCCCCAATGTCCCCAGTGTCCCCAATGTCCCCAACATCCCCCAATGTCCCCAATGCCCCCACTGCCCCAGATGTCCCCAACATCCCCAACATCCCCAGTGTCCCCATGTCCCCATACTGACGTGTCCCCAGGCACCAAGGCCAGCGCGGTCAGCGGCGACTCGCCGAAGGTTGTGTCCAACACGGGGCGGCGCTGGGGGGTGGAGAGATCGTAGAGACGGACCTGCGACAGGTGGGGACAGGTGAGGGACAGGTGAGACAGGTGAGTGACAGGTGAGTGATGGGGGAGTGATGGGGACAGGTGGGGACAGGTGAGTGATGGGGACAGGTGGGGACAGTTGGGGACAGGGGAAGGACAGGTGAGACAGGTGAGACAGGTGAGTGATGGGGACAGGTGAGTGACAGGTGGGGACAGGTGAGGGACAGGTGAGTGATGGGGGAGTGATGGGGACAGGTGGGGACAGGTGAGTGACAGGTGAGACAGGTGAGGGACAGGTGAGGACAGGTCAGGGGACAGGTGAGACAGGTGGGGACAGGTGAGTGACAGGTGAGACAGGTGAGGGATGGGGGAGTGATGGGGACAGGTGAGGGACAGGTGGGGACAGGTGAGGAGAAGTGAGAGAAGTGGGGACAGGTGAGACAGGTGAGACAAGTGAGGGGACAGGTAGGGACAGGTGGGGACAGGTGAGGGATGAGAGGGGACAGGTGAGACAGGTGAGGGACAGTGAGGGACAGGTGAGGGGACAGGTGAGGATGGGAGGGGACAGGTGAGACAGGTGAGGGGGCAGGTGAGACAAGTGGGGATAGGTTAGGGACAGGTGAGGGATGGGAGGGGACAGGTGAATGATGAGTGAGTGACAGGTGAGACAGGTGAGGGGACAGGTGAGGGGACAGGTGGGACAGGTGAGGGACAGGTGGGGACAGCAAGGCCACCACCCCCCTCTGCTCCCCAGTGTGGTCAACTGCAGGTGACAGCTGCAGGTGACCACAGGTGACATCACCTGGCTGTCCCCATACAGGTGACCTCAGGTGACCCCCAGGTGACCCCAGTGACCCCCAGGTGACCCCAGTGACCCCAGGTGACCCCTGTAACCTCCAGGTGACCCCAATGTCCCTCAGGTGACCCCAATGACCCCCAGGTGACCCCCAGGTGACTCCAGGTGACCCAACTGACCCCCAGGTGACCCCAGGTGACCTCACCTGGCCGTGTCCCATACAGGTGACCCCAGGTGACCCCCAGGTGACTCCAGGTGACCCAACTGACCCTCAGGTGACCCCAATGACCCCAGGTGTCCCCACCTGTCCGTGTCCTGTGCAGGTGACCCCAGGTGACCTCAATGGCCCCCAGGTGACCCAAAAGACCCCCAGGTGACATCACCTGTCCGTGTCCCATACAGGTGACCCCAATGACCCCCAGGTGACCCCAGTGTCCCCACCTGTCTGTGTCCCATACAGGTGACCCCAGTGACCCCCAGGTGACCCCAGGTGACCCCGCTGTCCCCACCTGGCCGTGTCCCGTGCAGGTGACAACCCGCTGGTCTCCCGGCAGGAACTGCAGGTCTCTGTCCCACACGGGAACACGAAGGTCCAGCCAGTCGTTCCTCACCTGGGGACAGGTGGGGACATCTGGGGACATCGAGGGATGACTTTGGGGACATTGAGGGACGTTTTTGGGGACACTGAGAGATGGTTTTGGGGACATTTAGGGACATTTGGGGACACTGAGAATTGGTTTTTGGGGACATTTTTGGGGACTTTTGGGGATGTTTGGGGACATTTGGGGACATTTAGAGACATCGAAGGATGTTTTTGGGGACAATTGGGGACACTGAGGGACGTTTTTGGGGACATTTAGGGACATTTGGGGACATGGAGGGATGTTTTTGGGGACATTTGGGGACGTTTGGGGACACTGAGAGACTTTTTGGGGACATTTGGGGACATTTAGGGACATCAAGGGATGGTTTTGGGACATTTGGGGACATTAGGGACACTGAGAGATGTTTTTGGGGACATTTGGGGACATTTAGGGACATTGAGGGACATTTTTGGGGACGTTTAGGGACATTTGGGGACATTTTTGGGGACGTTTAGGGACAATTGGGGACATTGATGATTTTGGGGACATTTGAGGACATTTAAGGACATTTGAGAAGACTGAGGGATTTTTTTGGGGACATTTAGGGACATTTGGGGACATCAAGAGATGTTTTTGGGGTTTTTTAACGTTTGGGATATTTTTTGGGATATTTTTTGGGATATTTTTGGGATGTTTTTAGGGTTTTTTTGGGGTTTCACTCACATTCTTAGCCTGGAACGAGGGGTTTGAGATATTTTTGGGTGTTTTTTGGGGGTTTTTTGGGGGTTTGGGATATTTTTGGGGGTTTTTTGAGGTTTTTTTTGGGGTTTCACTCACATTCTTAGCCCGGAACAGCAAATTTAGGATATTTTTGGGATATTTTATGGGTTTGGGATACTTTTGGGATATTTTTGGGATATTTTTTGGGGTCAGACTCACATTTTTAGCCCTGATCAGGATATTTTTGGGATATTTTTGGTGTTTTTTGGGCATCTAACTCACATTTTTAACTCGGAACAGAGGTTTTGGGACGTTTTTGGGATATTTTTTGGGGTTTGTGATATTTTTGGGATATTTTATGGGTTTGGGGATACTTTTGGGGATGTTTTTGGGATATTTTTTGGGTTTTTTTTGGGGTTTCACTCACGTTCTTAGCCCTGAACAGAGAGTTTGGGATATTTTTGGGGGTTTTTTGGGGTTTGGGATTTTTTTGGGGATACTTTTGGGATATTATTTGGGGTATTTTTTGGGGTTTCACTCACGTTTTTAGCCCTGAACAGAGAGTTTGGGATATTTTTGGGATATTTTTGGGATATTTTTGGGGTTTTTTTGGGGTTTCACTCACATTCTTAGCCCTGAACAGAGAGTTTGGGATATTTTTTGGGGTTTGGGATTTTTTTGATATTTTAGGATATTTTAGGGATATTTTTTGGGGTATTTTTTTGGGGTTTCACTCATGTTTTTAGCCCTGAACAGAGAGTTTGGGATATTTTATGGGGTTTGGGACATTTTTGGGATATTTTTGGGATATTTTTGGGATATTTTTGGGGTTTCACTCACATTTTTAGCCCTGAACAGAGAATTTGGGATATTTTTTGGGCTTTGGGATTTTTTGGGGTATTTTTTGGGGTATTTTTTGGGGTTTCACTCACGTTTTTAGCCCTGAACAGAGAGTTTGGGATATTTTTTGGGGTTTGGGATTTTTTTGGGGATATTTTACGATATTTTTGGGATATTTTTGGGATATATTTTGGGGTTTGGGACATTTTTGGGATATTTTTGGGGTTTTTTTGGGGTTTCACTCACGTTCTTAGCCCTGAAGAGAGTTTGGGATATTTTATGGGTTTGGGATATTTTAGGATATTTTTAGGGTATTTTTTGGGGTTTTTTTGGGGTTTCACTCACGTTTTTAGCCCTGAACAGAGGATTTGGGATATTTTTTGGGGTTTGGGATTTTTTGGGGATATTTTAGGATATTTTTAGGGTATTTTTTGGGATATTTTTGGGGTTTCACTCACATTCTTAGCCCTGAACAGAGGATTTGGGATATTTTTTGGGATATTTTTTGGGGTTTCACTCACATTTTTAGCCCTGAACAAAGAGTTAGGGATATTTTATGGGTTTAGGACATTTTTAGGGTATTTTTTGGGATATTTTTGGGGTTTCACTCACATTTTTAGCCCTGAACAGAGAGTTTGGGATATTTTTAGGGTATTTTTTGGGATATTTTTGGGGTTTCACTCACGTTTTTAGCCCTGAACAGAGAGTTTGGGATATTTTTGGGATATTTTTTGGGGTTTCACTCACATTTTTAGCCCTGAACAGAGGATTTGGGATATTTTTTGGGGTATTTTTTGGGGTTTCACTCACATTTTTAGCCCTGAACAGAGAGTTTGGGATATTTTATGGGTTTAGGACATTTTTAGGATATTTTTTTGGGATATTTTTGGGGTTTCACTCACGTTTTTAGCCCTGAACAGAGGGTTTGGGATATTTTTTGGGGTATTTTTTGGGTTTTTACTCACGTTTTTAGCCCTGAACAGAGAGTTTGGGATATTTTATGGGTTTAGGGTATTTTTTGGGATATTTTTGGGATATTTTTGGGGTTTCACTCACGTTTTTAGCCCTGAACAGAGAGTTTGGGATATTTTTTGGGGTTTGGGATTTTTTGGGGATACTTTAGGATATTTTAGGGTATTTTTTGGGGTATTTTTTGGGGTTTCACTCACATTTTTAGCCCTGAACAGAGGCTCCCCAGGTCGCTGCAGATCCCAAACCTTCAGCCCGTTCTCCTTCCCTCCTGTTCCCACCAGGTGAGGAGTTTTGGGGTTTTGACGCATTCGGGATAATCCTGGACCTGCCTGCAGCTCCTGCAGGGGCTGCAAATGGGGAAAAGTCACCCCAAAATCACCCCAAAAATCCCCAAAAAATTCCAAAGAAATCCCAAAAAAAATCTTCCCAAAAAATCCCTAACAAATAAAAAACAATCCCCCAAAAATCCAAAAAAAATCCCCAAAAATTCCAAAGCATTAAAAAAAACCCCCAAAGAAATCCCGAAAAAATCCCCCAAAAAATCCAAAGACATAAAAAAAAAATCCCCAATTTTGGTGCATTCGGGATAAACCTGGACCTGCCTGGAGCTCCTGCAGGGGCTGCAAATGGGGAAAAGTCACCCCAAAAAATCCCACAAAATATCCCCAAAAAAATCCCAAAAAATTCCAAAGAAATCCCAAAAAAATCCCCCAAAAAATTAAAAAAAATCCCAAAATATCCCTAAAAAATCCCAAAGAAATCCCCCAAAAAACCCCAAAAAATCCCAAAGAAAGTTTTAAAAACCCCCCAAAATAATCCCAAAGAAATCCCAAGAAAATCCCAAAATCCAAAAATCTAAAAATCCCAAAATTCAAAGATCCCAAAATCCCCAACCCCAAAAAATAAAAAAATCCCCAAAATCCCAAAAAATTTAAAAAAAAATTCCCAAAAAATCCCAAAGAAATCCCAAAAAAAAAAAAAAAATCCCCGAAAAATACAAAAATTTTTTAAAATCCCAAAAAAAATTCCCAAAAAAATCCCCCAAAAATCCCAAAAAATTCCCAAAAAAGCCCAAAAAAATCCCCAAAGAAATCCCAAAAAATCCCCGATTTTGGCACATTTGGGATAAACATGAACCTGCCTGGAGCTCCTGGAGGGGCTGCAAATGGGGAAAAGTCACCCCAAAATCACCCCAAAAATCCCCCAAAATATCCCCAAAAAATAAAGAAAAAATCCCAAAGAAATCCCCAAAAATTTAAAAAAACCCCAAAGAAATCCCATAAAAATCCCAAAGAAATCCCCAAAAATATCCCCAAAAAATCCCCTAAAAAAAATTCCCATAAAAACAAAAAAATCCCATAAAAATAAAAATCCCTAAAAAATAAAAATCCCCTAAAAATAAAAAAATCCCATAAAAATAAAAAAATCCCCTAAAAATAAAAAAAAATCCAGTAAAAATAATAAAAAAATTCCCTAAAAATAAAAAAAGAATCCCAAAAAAATCCCAAAAAACCCCAAAAAATCCCAAAAAGCCCCCCAAATGCCCCCCAAGCCCCCAACTCACCTCCTCAGCCCCATTCTCCCCCCAGACTCTGATCAGCCCTGACTCCACTGCCGTGATGACGGAGCTGCGGGGATTTTGGGGTGTCAGGGGGGATTTTGGGTGTCAGGGGGGATTTTGGGGGTCAGGGGGGATTTTGGGGAGTCCCCCGAGATCCCCAGTCCCTGCTGGGCATCCTCCACCCCTCTGGACACCCCCAGACCACCCCAGGACCCCCATGGAAACCCTCCCAAGACCCCCCTGGACACCCCCAGACCCCCCAAAACCCTTCAAGGACACCACCAGACCCTTCCTGGATCCTCCCAAACACCCCAAAAAAATCTCTCAAAGCATCTCTGGACACCCCAGACCCCCCAGACCCCCCAGACCCCTCCAAGAGTCCCTTACCCCCAACACCTGCCCCAGGACCCCCAGACCACTCCTTGACACCCCCAGACCCCCAAAACCCCTCGAAGATACCCCAGACCCACCCAGGACACCCCTGGACACCCTCAGGACCACCCTGAACACCTCCAGATCCCCCAGGACCACCCCAGACCCCCAAAACCCTTTGAGAACCCCCAGACACCCCCAGACCCCTTCTGGACACCCCCAGACCCACCCAGGACACCCTTGGACACCCCCAGACCCTTCCTGGATCCTCCTGGACACCCCAGACCCCCAAAACCCTTTGAGGACCCCCCAGACCCCCTCAGGACCCCCTGGACACACTCAGGACCCCCTAAACACCCCCAAACCCATCCTAGAGACCCCAGACCCCCAAACCCTTCGAGGACCCCCCAGACCACCCAGGACCCCCTGGATCCTCCTGGACACCCCCAGACCCTTCTGGGCACCCCTAGACCCCCCAAAACCCCTCAAGGAAGCCTTAGAAACCCCCAGATCCTTCTGGATCCTTCTGGAGATCCCCAGACCCTCCAAAAAACCTCTCAAAGAATCCTTAGACACCCCCAGACCCACCCAGGACCCCCCTGGAAATCCTCAGGACCACCCTGAACACCCCCAGACCCTTCTGGATCCTCCTGGATCCTCCCAGGACCCACCTAGACACCCCCAGACCCCCCAAAACCCCTCGAGGACACCCCCAGACCCACCCAGGACACCCCTGGAAACCCTCAGGACCACCCTGAACACCTCCAGACCCCCAGGACCACCCCCAGACCCCCAAAACCCTCCGAGAACCCCTCAGACACCCCCAGACCCCTTCTGGACACCCCAGACCCACAGGACACCCTTGGATACCCCAAGACCCCTCTGGATCCCCTGAGGACCCCCCAGACACAGGACACTCTGGACACCCCAGAATCCCCCTGGACACCCCCAGACCACCCCAGGACTCCCTCTGGACACCCCTAGACCCCCAAAACCCTTAGAATCCTGGACCCCCAGACCCAGGACCCCAGACACCCCCAGACCCTTCTACAGTCCCCCAGACCACCCCTGGACCCCAGGACCCCTCAGGACACCCCCAGACCCAGGCCCCCAGACCCCCCAGACCCCTCCTGAGCACCCCCAGACCCCCAAAACCCTTCGAGGACCACCCCAGGACCCCTCAAAAGACCCTCAAAGATACCCCAGACCCACCCAGGACACCCCTGGAAACCCTCAGGACCACCCTGAACATCCCCAGACCCCCCAGGACCACCCCAGACCCCCCAAAACCCTTCGAGACCCCCAGACCCCCCAGACCCCCTGGACACCCCCAGACCCTTCTGGACACCCCAGGACCACCCAAAAACCCCTCAAAGAATCCCTAGACACCCCCAGACCCACCCTGGACACCCCCAGACCCCCAAAACCTTTCAAGGACACCCCCAGACCCTCCAGAATCCTCCAGGACACCCCCAGACCCACCCAGGACACCTCAGATCCCAGGACCCCCAGAAAGCCCCAGACCCCTCCCCAAAAATACCCCCAGACCCCCAAAAAACCCCTCGAGGACACCCCCAGGACCCCCTGGACCCCTGGACACCCTCCAGGACCACCTGAACACCCCCAGACCCACCCGGACACCCCCAGACCCTCCCAGGACCCCCTGGACACCCCCAGACCCTTCTGGATCCTCCTGGAGACCCCCAGACCCCCAAAACCCCTTGAGGACATCCCCAGGACCCCCTGGACACCCTCAGGACCACCCTGAATACCCCCAGACCCACCAGGACCACCCCAGACCCTCCCAGGACCCCCCTGGACACCCTGCCCTGGACACCCCCAGACCCACCCTGGACACCCCCAGACCCTTTCTGGATCCCCCTGGACACCCAGACCCCCAAAAGCCTTCGAGAACCCCCAGGACCCTCTGGAAACCCTCAGGACCCCCAAAACCCCTCGGACCCCCAGGACCCCCAAAGATCCCCCCTACCTGCCGAGCACCCCCAGGCCGCAGAAAGCCCCCTCCCCTCCCGGGCAGAGCCGTGACTCTGTGAATTTCCCTTTCTCGGCGCTGAACACGCTGAGCGAGCGATCGAGGGAGCCAACGAGGAGCTGGGGGATTGAGGGGGTTGGAAATGGGGTGGGGTCACCCCGAAATCACCCCGAAATCACCCCAAAGTCACCCCCAAATCATCCATAAATCATCCCTAAATCAGCCCAAAATCAGGCCTAAATCATCCCAAAATCACCCACAAAATCAGTCCAAAATTGCCCACAAAATCAGCCCCAAAATCAGCCCAAAATCAGCCCAAAATCATCCCAAAATCATTCCTAAATCATCCCCAAATCATCCCCAAAATCATCCCAAAATAATCCCTAAATCATCCCCAAATCACCCCAAAATCATCCACAAAATCGGCCCAAAATAATTCCTAAATCATCCCCAAAATCATCCCAAAATCACTCCAAAATCAGCTCAAAATCACCCCAAATCGCGCTCACCCCAAAACCCAATATAAACATCCCAATCCCCAAAAAAATCCCCCAAAAAATCCCCAAAAAAATCCCCTGAAAAATCCCCAAAAAATCTCCTGAAAATAAAAAACAATCCCAAAGCGATCCCCCAAAAAATCCCCAAAAAAAACCCCAAAAAATCCCCCAAAAAACCCAATTTGGCACAACGCTGGAGCTCCTGGAAATCACCCCCAAATCATCCCAAAATCACCCCAAAAATCATCCCCAAATCATCCCAAAATCATCCCCAAATCATTCCTAAATCATCCCAAATTGCCCCAAATCATCCCCAAATCAACCCCCAAATCATCCCCAAATCAGCCCAAAATCATCCCCAAAATCATCCCCAAAATCATCCCCAAAATCACACCAAATCATCCCAAAATCACCCCAAAATCAGCCCCAAAATCATCCCCAAATCATCCCAAAATCATCCCCAAAACCACCCCAAATCATCCCAAAATCACCCCAAATCAGCCCCAAATCGCACTCACCCCAAAAGCTGATATAGACATCCCAATCCCCAAAAATCCCCAAAAAAATCCCCAAAAAAACCCAAAAAAACCCCAATTTGGCACAACCCTGGAGCTCCTGGAGGGAGCCGACCAGCAGCTGGGGGGATTGAGGGGGTCGGGGGGGCTTGGGACACCCCAAAATCACCCCCTGACCCCCCCAGACACCCCTCTGGACACCTCCAGACCACCCTAGACCCCCTCAGGGCCTCCTGACCCCCCCAGACCCCCCAAAACCTCCCCAAAACCTCCCCAGACACCCTCCAGGACCACCCTGGAGACCCCCAGACCCCCCAAAACCACCCCCAGACACCCCCAGGACCCCCCTGGAGACCCTCAGACTCTTCTGGATCCTCCTGAATCTCCAGGACCCCCTGGAGACCCCAAAGCCCCCAAAACCACCCCAAGACACCCCCTGGACACCCTGGAGACCCCAGACCCTTCTGGATCCTCCTGGAGACCCTCAGGACCCCCCTGGACCACCCCTGGACAGCCCAAAACCCCCAAAACCACCCCCAAACACCCTCAGAACCCCCTGGAGACCCCCAGACACCCATAGACACCCAAAACCACCCCAAAACCCCCAAAACCCCCTGGAACCCCCAAACACACCCCAGGACCCCCAGGGCCCCAGGGCCCCAGGGCCCCCAAAACACCCCAGAGCCCCCAGAACCCCCTGGAGACCCCCAAACACACCCCAGACCCCCAGGACCCCCAGATACCCCCAGGGCCCAAAACACCCCAGAGCCCCCCAGGACCCCCAACTCTCACCTCCTCTGGTCAGGATCCCCGCACAGGGCAGAGACCCCCAGGATCTCCCAAAACACCCCCAGACCCCCAAACCACCCTAGACACTAGGACCCCCAAAACACCCACAAACCCCCCGGACCCCTGGACACCCCACACCCTTCTGGATCCTCCTGGATCCCCAGGACCCCCTGGAGACCCCAAACCCCCAAAACCACCCCCAGACACCCCTGGACACCCCCAGACCCCCTAGGACCCCAAAACCACCCCAGACTCCCCAAGACCCTAGGACCCCCAAAAGCACCCCAGACTCCCAAAACCCCCTGGAGACCCCCAGACACACCCCAGACCACCCCAGGACCCCAGAATCCCCCAGACACCCCCAGACCACCCCAAACACCCCAAAACACCCTCGCCCCCAGATCCCCAGGACCCCCAAGCCCCCAACTCACCTCAGTCTGGTCAGAATCCCCCAGCACAGGGCAGAGACCCCCCTGGCCCGGCTCAGCCCATCCCCCCCGACGTGGTTTGTGGCTTCTTTCCGCAGCAGGTTCACCCCTGGGGGGCAAAATAAATCAGATTTCAGATTTTAAATCATTTTAGGCAAAGGTTTCGTTGGGTTTTATCCCAAAAAAAATGGATTTTAGGGTTATTTTGAGGGTTTTGTTTAGCCAGGGGAGGTGTGGTGGAGTCAGGGTGTGAATAGAGTGAGAAAAAAATCAAAAATAAAGGTAAAAAGTGAAATAATAATAAGTGAAAATAAAGGTAAAGATAAATAAAAATAAAGGTAAAAGATAAAAATAAGATAAAATAAATAAAGATAAAGATAAAAATAAAAATAAAGGTAAAAGATAAAGATAAAATAAAAATAAAGTTAAAATAAATAAAGATAAAAATAAGGTAAAAGAACCCAAAGCTTCACCCCTGGGGGGCAAAATAAATCAGATTTCAGATTTTAAATCATTTTAGGCAAAGGTTTCGTTGGGTTTTAACCCAAAAAAAAGGGACTTTAGGGTTATTTTCAGGGTTTTGTTTAGCCAGGGGAGGCCTGGTGGAGTAAGATGTGAATAGAGTGAGAAAAAAATCAAAAATAAAGGTAAAAAGTAAAATAAAAATGAGTAAAAATAAAGATAAGTAAAGATAAAGGTAAAAGATAAAAATAAGATAAATAAAGACAAAGATAAAAATAAAAATACAGGTAAAAAATAAAGATAAAATAAAAATAAAGTTAAAATAAATAAAGATAAAAATAAGATAAAAATAAAGATAAGATAAAGTAACCCAAAGTTTCACTGTAGGTTCACCCCTGGGGGGAAAAATAAATCAGATTTCAGATTTTAAATCATTTTAGGCAAAGGTTTTGTTGGGTTTTCACCCCAAAAAAAAGGGATTTTAGGGTTATTTTGAGGGTTTTGTTCTAGCAGGTGGATTGAGTGTGTCAACAGAGTGGGAAGAAATCAAAAATAAAGATAAAAAATAAAGTAAAATTAAAAATAAAGATAAATAAAAATAAAGGTAAAAGATAAAAATAAGATAAAACTAAGATAAAAATAAATAAACACGAAGATAAATATGAAAATAACGGTAAAAAATAAAAATAAAGATAAATAAAGATAAATAAAGATAAATAAAGATAAATAAAAATAAAATAAATAAAGATAAAAATAAGATGAAGTAACCCAAAGCTTTTTTCCTCAGCAGGTTCACCCCTGGGGGGTCGGGGGGAGAATTTTGGGGGGTTTTGGGCACCTCAGGGACCCCCCGAGACACCCCAGGGATCTCAGGGCCCCAAATATCCCCCCAGAGACCCCAAAAAACATCCTCAGAGACCCCAAAAAATCCCCTCAGAGACCCCCAGGACCCCAAAAAATCCGTTCAGAGACCCCCAGGACCCCAAAAAACATCCTCAGAGACCCCCAGGACCCCCAAAAATCCTCTCAGGACCCCCAAACCCCTCCTCAGAGACCCTCAGAGACCCCAAAAATCCCCCAGAGACCCCCAGGAACCCAAAACCTCCTCAGAGAACCCCAGGACCCCCGAAAACCCCCAAATCCCCCAGAGACCCCAAAGAGTCTCCTCAGAGACCCTCAGGACCCCCAAAACCTCCAGGATCCCCCAAAATGGTCTTTCCCAGACTCTCAGGAGATTTCCAGGACCCCCAAAACCCTCAAGACCACCCCAGACACCCCCGGGACCCAAAATCCCCCTGGAGCCCCTCTGGGTTCCCCAAAACCCTGAGACCCCCAGGACCCCAAAATCCCCCTAGACCATCTCTGCATTCCCCAAAGCCCCCCAGGACCCCCAAAGTCCCCCAGAGACCCCGAGACCCCAAAAATCCCTTCAGAGAGCCCCGGGACCCCCAAAATCCCCCTAGACCCCCTCAGGACTCCCCCGGGACCCTAAAAGCTCTCCCCTCCCTAAAGCCCCCGGATCCCCTCCAAGGCTCCCCCTGACCCCCAAACCCCCAGGACCCCAAAAATCCCCCTAGACATGCTCTGGACTCCCCAAAGCCCCCAGATCCCTCAGACACCCCAGGACCCCCAAAACTCCCCAAAGCCCCCAGGACCCCCAAAATGCCCTCTAGACCACCTCTGGGCTCCCCAAACCCCCAGGACCCCAAATCCCCCTAGACATGCTCTGGACTCCCCAAGACCCCCGGACACACCTGGGACCCCAAATCCCCATGATCCCCTCTGGACCCCGAAAACCCCCCAGAGACCCCCAAAATCCCTCCCTTGACCCTTTCTGGACTCCCCAAGAGCCCCGGAAACCCCCGGGACTCCCAAAGCCCCCCGGGACCCCCAAATCCCCTCTAGACCACCTCTGGGCTCCCCAAAACCCCCCAGAGACCCCCAAAACCCCCCAGACCCTCCCGGACACCTCCAAACTCCCCCAAATCCCCCTGGATCCCCTCCAGGCTCTCCTCTGACCCCCAAACCCCCCAGAGACCTTCAATCCCCCCAGGACCCCAAAACCCTCAGGACCCCCAAAATCCCCCCCAAAATCCCCCCCGCGCCCCCTCCCCACCTTTCAGCGCTCCGGTCTCAGCGCCGATCCACACGTGGTACCTCCTGGGCGCCGCCATCTTGTGTGTGCGCCCAAAGCGCTCCGGGCGGGAACTGTGAGCGGGGAGGGAACGTTCCGGGTGAGAAAAGTTCCGGGTGGGAAAAAGTTCCGGGTGGGAGAAAGTTCCCAGCAACCCCCGCGCGGGTTCATTTGCATATCGGCGTTCCTTGGCCACACCCACGCGGGGCTCATTTGCATGTTCGATTTCCCGGCAAAACCTCCGCGATGGTCTCATTTGCATGTCCGGGTTGTGCCACGCCCAGCGCGCTGCTCATTTGCATATCTCCGCCTCTCGGGGGGGGCGTGTTCACCGCAAGCCCCGCCCCCGGGTAATTTGCATATTCGTGTTCCCGCCGCGCCCCGGCGCGGGTTCATTTGCATTTTCTGCTTCCCAGCAACCCCCGCGATAGTCTCATTTGCGTGGTAGAGTTCCCAGCAGCCTCCGCGCGCTGCTCATTTGCATATCCGATTTCCCGCCAACCCCCTCGCTCCGCTCATTTGCATATCCTGCTTCCCGCCAACCCCCTCGCTCCTCTCATTTGCATATCCTGTTTCCCGCCAACCACCTCGCTCCTCTCATTTGCATATCCAGTTTCCCGCCAACCCCCGCGCGCTTAATTTGCATATCCTGCTTCCCGCCAACCCCCTCGCTCCGCTCATTTGCATATCCAGCTTCCCGCCAACCCCGTCGCTCCGCTCATTTGCATATCCTGTTTCCCGCCAACCCCCGCGCGCGCTCTCTTCGCATTTCCCGTTTCCCGCCAACCCCCGCGCGCGCTCTATCCGCATTTCCCTTTTCCCGCCAACCCTGGCCGGGCTCATTAGCATGCCCCGCCCCCCGGTGGGCGTGTCCCCCGGTGGGCGTGTCCCCGCGGCCATGGCGGAGCGGGAGGAGCGGCGCTTCGTGGAGCTGCCGCGGGACTCGGTGCGGCTGATGGCCGAGAGCGCGGGGCTGGAGCTGGGCGACGACGTGCTGGCGCTGCTGGCCGAGGATGTGTGCTACCGGCTGCGGGAGGCCACACAGGTAGGGGACAGGGACAGGGAGGGGACACAGGGACAGGGAGGGACCGAGGATGTGTGCTACCGGCTGCGCGAGGCGACACAGGTATGACCGAGAGGTGGCACAGGGACAGGGGGGACAGGGGACACCGGGGGGAACCGGGGATGTGTGCTACCGGCTGCGGGAGGCCACACAGGTAGGGACAGGGAGGGGACAGGGACAGGGGGAGACACAGGGACTGGGGAGACCAAGAGGGGACACAGGGACCGGTAGCGGGGGCAGAGGAGATGACACAGGGACAGGGAGTTACCGAGGATGTGTGCTACCGGCTGCGGGAGGCCACACAGGTAGGGGACAGGGACAGGGACAGGGACAGGGGGGTGACACAGGGACAGGGTAGACGGAGAGGGGGCACGGGGACCAGGAGTGGAGGGACAGGAGATGACATAGGGACAGGGACAGGGACAGGAAGGGACCGAGGATGTGTGCTACCGGCTGCGGGAAGCCACACAGGTACCGGGGACAGGGACAGGGGGGTGACACAGGGATTGGGGGCTGACACAGGGACAGGGGGGACAGGGAGGGACCGAGGATGTGTGCTACCGGCTGCGGGAGGCGACACAGGTAGGGCACAGGGACAGGGGGGTGACACAGGGACAGGGACAGGGACAGGGGACACCGGGAGTTACCGAGGATGTGTGCTACCGGCTGCGGGAGGCGACACAGGTAGGGACAGGGGGGTGACACAGGGACAGGGGCGACACAGGGACAGGGACAGGGAGTTACCCAGGATGTGTGCTACCGGCTGCGGGAGGCCACACAGGTAACGGGGACAGGGGACAGGGACAGGGACTGGGGACACCGGGAGTTACCGAGGATGTGTGCTACCGGCTGCGGGAGGCCACACAGGTAGGGACAGGGGACAGGGGACAGGGACAGGGGGTGGGGAGCTAGAGTTGCAGGGAGCGACACAGGTACCGAGAGGGGGGGGGGACAGGAGCGACACAGGGACTGGGGGACCGGGGCAGGGGACCCGGGGGACTGAGGGGAACTGGGGGAACTGGAAGGCGACACAGGTACCGGGGGGACCGAGGGGAACAGGGGGACCGGGGGGATCGGGAGGATCGGAGGAACTGGGGGGAACTGGGGGGGACCGGAGGGATTGGGGGGACCGGGGAAACCGGGAGGAACCAGGAGTTACCGGCTGCGGGAGGCGACCCAGGTACCGGGGTGGGTCAGGAGCAGTCCCGGTCCCGTTCCCGTTCCCATCCCCAATCCCATTCCCGGTCCTGGTGCTGATCCCGATCCCGGTCCCATTCCTATTCCCGATTCTATTCCTGATCCCATTCCAGTCCCGTTCCCACTCCCATCCCCGTTCCCGATCCCATCCCTGGTCCCGGTGCTGATCCCAATACCATTCTTGATCCCATTCTCAGTCCCAATGCTATTCCCGACCCCGTTCCCAGTCCCATTCCCATCCCCGATTCCATCCCTGATGCCATTCCTGGTCCCGGTGCTGATCCCGGTGCCATTCCCAGTCCTGATCCCGATGCCATTCCGGGCTGCCGGTGCTGATCCCAATACCTGTCCCGATCCCATTCCTGGTCGTGGTGCTGATCCCAGTCCCATTCCCCATCCCAGTGCTGATCCCAATCCCATTCTTGGTCTCATTCTCGGTCCTGATCCCATTCCCAATCCTGTTCCCAATCCCTTCCCATCCCATTCTATCTCAATCCCATCCCCATCCCCATCCCCAATCCATTCCCATTCCCATCCTCATTCCCATTTCCGCTCCATTCCCATTCCCATCCCCAATCCTATCCCCATTTCCCAATCCCAATCTCATTCCCAATCCCATTCCCATCCCCAATCCATTCCCAATCCCATCCCATCCCAATCCTATTATCCCATCCCATTCCCAATGCCATTATCCCATTTCCAATCCCATCCCATCCCCATTCCCAGTCCCGTTATCCCATCCCATTCCCAATCCCATCCCAATCCCCAATCCCATCCCAATCCCAATCCCATTGTCCCCATCCCATTCCCATCCCCATTCCCAATCCCATTATCCCAATCCCATTATCTCAATATCCCATTATACCAATATCCCAATATCCCAATATCCCAATATCCCAATATCCCAATATCCCATTATTCCATTATCCCATTATCCCAATATCCCATTATCCCAATATCCCATTATCCCAATATCCCATTATCCCAATCCCATTATCCCATTATCCCAATATCCCATTATCCCAATATCCCAATATCCCAATATCCCATTATCCCATTATCCCATTATCCCATTATCCCAATATCCCATTATCCCAATCCCATTATCCCATTATCCCAATATCCCATTATCCCAATATCCCATTATCCCAATCCCATTATCCCATTATCCCAATATCCCATTATCCCAATATCCCATTATCCCAATATCCCATTATCCCAATATCCCAATATCCCATTATCCCAATATCCCAATATCCCATTATCCCATTATCCCATTATCCCAATATCCCATTATCACAGTATTCCATTATCCCATTATCCCGTTATCCCATTATCCCAGAACAGCTCGCAGTTCCTGAAGCACACTCGCCGCCGTCGCCTCACCGTGGAGGATTTCAACCGAGCTCTGCGCTGGAGCAACGTGGAGGTGAGGAACTGGGGAGACTGGGAGGGACTGGGGGGACTGGGAGGGACTGGGAATGGGACTGGGATAAACTGGGATGGACTGGGAGGGACTGGGGGGACTGGGATGGACTGGGATGGACTGGGAGGGACTGGGAATGGGACTGGGATGAACTGGGATGGACTGGGAGGGACTGGGGGGACTGGGATGGACTGGGAATGGGACTGGGATAAACTGGGAGGGGATTGGGAATGGGATTGGAGGGACTGTGGGGGACTGGGATAAACTGGGATGGACTGGGAACACTGGGATAAACTGGGGGGGACTTGGAATGGGTTTGGGAGGGACTGGGAATGGGATGGGGGGACTGGGGGGGACTCCCCACTGTCCCCAGTGATGTTTCCAGTGTCACCAGTGTTCCCATTGTCCCCAATGCTGTTCCTGCCATTCCTAACGACGTCCCCAATGCTCCCCACTGTCCCCAACACTGTCCCCAATGATGTCCCCAATGCTGTCCCCACTGTCCCCAGCGCTGTCCCCAGTGTCCCCAATGATGTCTCCAGTGTCACCAATGTCCCCATGCTGTCCCCAATACTGTTCCCACTGTCCCCAATGATATCTCCAGTGTCCCCAATGTCCCCAACGCTGTTCCCAATGATGTCCCCAGCAATGTCCCCAGTGATGTCTCCAGTGTCCCCACTGTCCCCAAGCTGTCCCCACTGTCCCCAGGGGGTGTGTGGCTTCGGCTCTCAGGACTGTCCCCAATGCTGTCCCCAATGCTGTCCCCAATGTCCCCAATGTCCCCAGTGCTGTCCCCAGGCGGTGTGTGGCTTTGGCTCGCAGGACTGTCCCCAGTGTCCCCAAGCTGTCCCCTGTGTCCCCAGGCGGTGTGTGGCTTTGGCTCACAGGAGTGTCCCCACTGTCCCCAACACTGTCCCCACACTGTCCCCAATGCTGTCCCCAGGCGGTGTGTGGCTTTGGCTCTCAGGAGTCGCTGCTGTCCCCAGTGTCCCCAATGTCCCCAATGCTGTCCCCAGTGTCCCCAACACTGTCCCCAATGTCCCCAATGCTGTCCCCAGGCGGTGTGTGGCTTTGGCTCTCAGGAGTCACTGCTGTCCCCAACACTGTCCCCACACTGTCCCCACTGTCCCCAGGCGGTGTGTGGCTTTGGCTCGCAGGACTGTCCCCAGTGTCCCCACAGTCCCCAATGTCCCCAGCAATGTCCCCAATGTCCCCACTGTCCCCAGGCGGTGTGTGGCTTCGGCTCGCAGGAGTCGCTGCTGTCCCCACTGTCCCCAATGTCCCCAATGTCCCCACTGTCCCCAGGCGGTGTGTGGCTTCGGCTCGCAGGAGTCGCTGCTGTCCCCAATGTCCCCAATGTCCCCACGCTGTCCCCAGGCGGTGTGTGGCTTTGGCTCGCAGGACTGTCCCCAGTGTCCCCAGTGTCCCCAAGCTGTCCCCACTGTCCCCAGGCGGTGTGTGGCTTCGGCTCGCAGGAGTCGCTGCCGTTCCGGCCGCTGCGCGAGGGCGAGCTCTTCTTCCCCGAGGACAGGGAGGTGAACCTGGTGGAGCTGGCCTTGGCCACCAACATCCCCAAGGGCTGTGCCGAGACCGCCGTGCGAGGTGGGACCCCAAAAACACCTAAATTGCATCCTGGGACCCCAAAAACCCCAAAAACCTCCCAAAATGACATCCTGGGAGCCCAAAAACCCCAAAACCAGTCCCAAAATCACCTCCTGGGACCCCAAAAACCTCAAAATCATCTCCTGGGACCCCAAAAACCCCAAAAACCTCCCAAAATCACCTCCTGGGACCCCAAAAACCCCCTTGGGACCCCAAAAATCACCTCCTGGGACCCCAAAAATCACCTCCTGGGACCCCAAAAACCCCCCTGGGACCCCCCAGTCAGTTGGCTCTGCTCTCCCCCAGTTCACGTTTCCTACCTGGATGGCAAAGGGAACCTGGAGCCACAGGGAGCAGGTGAGGAGAGACCCCTGAGACCCCCTGAGACCCCCTGGGACCCCCTGGGACCACCCTAGAGACCCCTGAGACCCCCCAGGGACCCCCAGAGATCCCTGGGAACCCCCTGAGACCCCCAAAGACCCCCCCAAAGATACCCAGGGCTCCCTAAGACCCCCCAAAGAGCCCCCAGAGACCTCCTGAGAACTCCCAAAGACCCCCTGAGACCCCTCAGGACCCCAAAATCCCTAGATACTCCCAGGACCCCCAAATCACCCCTGGACCCCCTCAGGACCCTCAAAGACCCTCCAGGGACTCCCTGAGACCCCTGAGAACCCCCAAAGACCCCCCCCAGAGATCCCTGGGACCCCAAAAGACCCCAAAAGGACCCCTCAGAGACCCCCTGGGACCCCAAAACTCCCCAGGACCCCCAAGCTCCCCCTTAGATCCCTCTAGGACCCCCAGACTCACTCCAGACCCTCTCTGGGACCCCAAAAATCCCCGAGGACCCCAAATCACCCCTAGACTCTCTCAGGACCCCCAAACTCATCCCTAGATACCCCCCAGGACCCCCAAACTCACCTCAGGACCCCCAAACTCCCTAGATACTCCTGGGACCCCAAAACTCACCCCAAATACCTCCTCAGGACCCCAAGAACCCCAGGACCCCCAAACTCACCCTGGACCCCCAAAGACCCCAAAGACCCTCCAGAGACTCCCCTGGGACCCCAGAGACCCCAAAACCCTTCCTAGACCTCCTGGACCCCAAAATACCCCTAGACCGTCTCAAGACCCCCAAACTACCCCAAGCCTCAAGGCAAATATTCCCCAAACTCACCCTTAGATCCTCAGGACTGAAAACTCCCCCTGGACCCCCCAAAATCACCCCTAGACTCTCTCAGGACCCCCAAAATCACCCCTAGATACTCCCAGGACCCCCCAAACTCACTCCAGACCCCTCAGGAACCCCAAAGACCCCCCAGAGACTCCTGGGAGCCCAAAAGACCCCCAGAGACTCCTGGGACCCCAAAAGAGACCCCCAAAGACCCCCTGAGACCCCCTGGCACCCCCAAGCTCCCCGAGGACCCCAAACTCACCCTAGACCTCTCATGATCCCAAACTCACCCCAGGACCACCAAACTCACCCCAAATACCCCCTTAGGACCCCAAACTCCTCAGGACCCCAAACTCACCCCCAGGACCCCTCTCAGGACCCCAAGGGCCCCCAAAGACCCTCCAGAGACTCCCCTGAGACCTCCAGGACCCCCAAACTCACCCCTAGATCCCCTCAGGAACCCCTCAGGACCCCTAAGCTCCCCCCAGGACCCCCAAACTCCCCCCAGGACCCCCAAACTCCCCCCAAGCTCCCCCAGGACCCCCAAACTCACCCCCCAGGGTGACTCCCCCGTCCCCCGCAGTGCCCAGCGCCGTCTCCTCGCTGACCGATGACCTCCTCAAGTACTACCAGCAGGTCACTCGTGCTGTGCTGGGCGATGACCCCCAGCTGATGAAGGTGGGGAGGGGCTGGGACCACCCTGGGACCACCCTGGGGGGGCTGGGGACCAGCTGGGGGGGCTGGGACCACCCTGGGACCACCCTGGGGGGGCTGGGGACCAGCTGGGGGGGCTGGGACCACCCTGGGACCACCCTGGGGGGGCTGGGGACCAGCTGGGGGGCTGGGGACCACCCTGGGACCACCCTGGGGGGGTGGGGAACTGCTGGGACCCCCTGGGACCACCCAGAGACCCCCAGCTCGTGAAGGTGGGGGGGCTGGGGACCACCTGGGGGGTTTGGGGACCACCTGAGACCACCCTGGTGGGGCTGGGGACCACCTGAGACCCCCTGGGACCCCCTGGGGGGGCTGGGGACCACCTGGGACTACCCAGAGACCCCTTGGGACCACCCAGAGACCATCAGGGACCTCCTGAGGGGTCTGGGGACCCCCTGGGACCACCCTGGGGGGCTTGGGACCACCCAGAGACCCCCAGGACCCCCCAAGACTCCTCCCCAGGCCTTACCTTGGGACACCCCAGAGACCCCTAAAGACCCCCTGGGACCCACCAGAGACCCCCAGGAACCCCCAGAGACTCCCCAGAAACCCCCCTGGGACTCCCTGGGACCACCCTGGGGGGCTGGGGAACCCCTGGGATCCCCTGGGACCATCCAGAGACCCCCCAGAGACCCCCAGAGACCCCCTGGGACCACCCTGAAACCTTCAGGATGCCTCTGAGACCCCCTGGGACCCACCAGAGACCCCCAAAGACCCCCCCAGAGACCCCCTGGGATCACCAGAGACCCCTGAGAACCCCAGACTTCCAGAGACCCCTGAGAACCCCCAAAGACCCCCCCAGAACCCCCCATAGACTCCCTGGGACCCCCAAAGACCCCCCCAGCGATCCCCAAAGACCCCCCCGAGCCCCCCTGACCCCCCGCTGTCCCCCCAGGTGGCTTTGCAGGACCTGCAGAGTAACCCCAAGATCGCGGCGTTGCTGCCGTACTTCGTCTACGTGGTCAGCGGGGTGAGTCTGGGGGTCCCAAGGGGGTCTGGGGGGAGTCTGGGGGTCCTGGAGTGAGTCTGGGGGTGAGTTTGGGGGTCCAGGGGGTGAGTCTGGGGGTCCTGAGAGGGTCTGGGTGGGAGTGGGGGTCTGTGGGGGTCTGGGGAGTCTGGGGGTCCTGAGAGTATTTGGGTTGAGTTTGGGGGTCCTGGGGGGCGGTGGCAGTCTTGGCAGGTCAGTCCTGGGGACTGGGAGTGTTTGGGGGTTGTGAGGTGAGTTTGGGGTCCTGAGATGGTCTAGGGATGAGTCTGGGGGTCCAAGGGTGAGTTGGGGGTCCTAAGGGGTTTTAGGGTGAGTTAGGGATGTCTTAGGGGTGTTTGGTGAGTTTGGGGGTCCCAAGGGTGAGTCTGGGGGTCCTGAGGGGATCTAGGGGTGAGTTCGAGGTCCCAAGGGGGTCTAGAGGAGTTTGGGGTTCTGAGAGGATCTAGGGGGTGGGTTTGGGGGTCCTGTGGGGGTCTGGGGGTGAGTTTGAGGGTCCTGAGATGAGTTTGGGGATCCTGAGGGGTCTGGGGTAAGTTTGGGTCCTGAAAGGGTCTGGGGCAGTTTGGGGGTCCTGAGAGGGTCTGGGGTGGGTTTGGGGGGGTCCTGAGGAGATCCAGGGGTGAGTTTGGGAGTCCTGGAGTGAGTCTGGGGGTGAGTTTGGGGGTCCAGGTGTGAGTCTGGAGGTCCTGGAGGCGATCTAGGGGTGGGGTTTGGGGGTCCTTGGGGGTCTGGGGGTGAATTTGAGGGTCTGAGATGAGTTTGGGGATCCTGAGGGGGTCTGGGGTAAGTTTGGTCCTGGAGGGGTCCAGGGTGAGTTTGGGGGTCCTGAGGTGAGTTTGGGGCCCTGGGGGATCTAGAGGTGAGTTTGGGGGTCCTGAGATGGTCCTGGGTGAGTCTGGGGGTCCTGGGGGGATGAGTGAGTTGGGGGTCCTGAGATGGTCCTGGGGGTCCTGGGGATGCAGGGGTGAGTCTGGGGTCCTGGGGGGGGCTCTGGGGTTTGGGGGTCCTGGGAGGGGTCTGGGGGTGAGTTTGAGGGTCCAGGGGTGTGTTTGGGGGTCCTGAGGGGGTCTGGGGTAGGTTTGGAAGTCTCTGGGGGCTCCAGAACCTCCCAAGGGTCTCCAGTTTGGAGATCCTGGGGGCATTGAGAACCTCAGGGTGCTTCCTGGAGGAGCTGGGAGGTCTTGGGGGTCTCCAGAGGCTCCTGAGGGTCTCCAGTTTGGGGGTCCTGGGGGGATTGAGAACCTCAGGGTGGTTCCTGGAGGAACTGTGGGCTCCCTGGGGGTCTCCAGAAGCTCCTGAGGGTCTCCTGTCTGGTGGTCCTGGAAGGATTGAGAATTTCAAGGTCCTTCCTGGAGGAACTGGGAGGTCCTGGGGGAATCTCAAGGTGGTTCCTGGAGGAACTGAAGTCTCCAGAGGCCCCTGAGGGTCTCCAGAGGCCCCTGAGGGTCTCCAGTCTGGGGGTCCTGGGGGGATTGACAATTTCAAGGTGGTTCCTGGAGGAACTGTGGGCTCCAGAAGTTCCTGATGGTCTCCAGAGGCCTCTGAGGGTCTCTATTTCGGTGGTCCTGGAGGGTTTGAGAATCTCAAGGTGGTTCCTGGAGGAACTGGGAGGTCCTGGGGACTCCAGAGGGAATCTCAGGGTGGTTCCTGGAGGAACTGGGAGGTCCTGGGGGCTCCAGAGGGAATCTCAGGTTGCTTCCTGGAGGAACTGGGAGGTCCTGAGGGTCTCCAGTTTGGTGGTCCTGGAAGGATTGAGAACCTCAAGGTGGTTCCTGGAGGGACTGGGAGGACCTGGGGCTCTCCAGAGGCTCCTGAGGGTCTCCAGTCTGGGGGTCCTGGGGAGATTGACAATCTCAAGGTGGTTCCTGGAGGAACTGGGGGCTCCAGAAGTTCCTGATGGTCTCCAGAGGCCTCTGAGGGTCTCTATTTCGGTGGTCCTGGAGGGTTTGAGAATCTCAAGGTCCTTCCTGGAGGAACTGGGAGGTCTGGGGGCTCCAGAGGGAATCTCAGCGTGGTTCCTGGAGGAACTGGGAGGTCCTGGGGGTCTCCAGTCTGGTGGTCCTGGAAGGATTGAGAACCTCAAGGTGGTTCCTGGAGGAACTGGGAGGTCCTGGGGCTCTCCAGAGGCTCCTGAGGGTCTCCAGAGGCTCCTGAGGATCTCCAGTTCTCAATCTGGAAGGACTGAGAACCTCAAGGTGGTTCCTGGAGGAACTGGGAGATCCTGAGGGTCTCCAGAGGCTCCCGAGGCTCTCCAGTCTGGTGGAACTGGAAGGATTGAGAACCTCAAGGTCCTTCCTGGAGGACCTGTGACCTCCCGAGACTCTCCAGGTGTGTTCCCCCACCAAAACCCTCCCGTTCCTCCAGGTGAAATCCGTCAGCCACGACCTGGAGCAGCTGAGCCGCCTGCTGCACCTGGCCAGGTCGCTGATCCAGAACCCCTTCCTGTGCCTGGGCTCCTACGTGGGCAGCCTGATGGGCAGCGTCCTCTACTGCGTCCTGGAGCCGCTGGCCGCCTCCATCAACCCCCTGAATGACCACTGGACGCTGCGCGACTACGCGGCCATGCTGCTGGGGAGGATCTTCTGGTGGGCTTTGGGGTTTGGGAATGGTGGGATTGGGAATAATGGGAATGGGATAATGGGATAATGGGATTGGGGTGGGAATGATGGGATAGGGTGGGATGAGATGGTCCTGGAGCTGCTGGTCACCTCCATCCACCCCCTGCATGACCACTGGACATTGTGCGACTACGCGGCCATGCTGCTGGGGAGGATCTTCTGGTGGGCTTTGTGGTTTGGGGTTGGTGGGAATAATGGGATTGGGATTGGGATTGGGGTGGGATGGATGGGGTGGGATGGTCCTGGAGCTGCTGGTCACCTCCATCAACCCCCTGAATGACCACTGGACGCTGCGCGACTACGCGGCCATGCTGCTGGGGAGGATCTTCTGGTGGGCTTTGGGGTTTGGGAATAATGGGATTGGGCTTTGGAATAATGGGAATGATGGGATGGGATTGGGATGGAGATGGGATGGGATGGTCCTGGAGCTGCTGGTCACCTCCATCAACCCTCTGAATGACCACTGGACGCTGCGCGACTACGCGGCCATGCTGCTGGGGAGGATCTTCTGGTGGGCTTTGGGGTTTAGGGTTATGGGATTGGGGTTTGGGATAATGGGATTGGGGTGGGAATGATGGGATGGAGATGGGATTTGGGGTGGGATGGTCCTGGAGCCGCTGGTCACCTCCATCCACCGCCTGAATGACCACTGGATGCTGCGCGACTACGTGGCCATGCTGCTGGGGAGGATCTTCTGGTGGGGGTTTGGGGTTTGGGGTTGGTGGGATTGGGGTTTGGGGTTTGGGATGGGATTTGGGATGGGATGGAGATGGGATTTGGGGTGGGATGGTCCTGGAGCCGCTGTGGTCAACCCCCTGAATGACCACTGGACGCTGCGCGACTCCGCGGCCATGCTGCTGGGGAGGATCTTCTGGTGGGGGTTGGGGTGGGAATGGGAATAATGGGATTGGGATAGGATGGGATTGGGATTGGGAATAATGGGGATGGGATATGGGATGGTCCTGGAGCCACTGGTCATCTCTATCCACCCCCTGAATGACCACTGGACGCTGCGCGACTACGCGGCCATGCTGCTGGGGAGGATCTTCTGGTGGGCTTTGGGGTTTGGGAATAATGGGATTGGGGTTTGGGGTTTGGGAATGGGGGTGGGAATTGGGGTGGGAATGATGGGAATATTGGGATGGGATAATGGGATGGGATTGGCATGGAGATGGGATGGAGAACATGAAATGGGAATGGGAATAGGAACGGGAACAGAAGTGGGGATGGAATGGGAATGGAATGGGATGGGATGGAATGGAATGGGAATAATGGTCATGGAATGGGAATGGGATGGGATAGGATTGGGAATAATGGGATTGGGATTGGGAATAATGGTCTCCCGGGGGTCTCTCGGGGGGGTCTCTCAGTGGTCTCTCGGAGGTCTCTCGGGGGTCTCCTGGGGATCTCGGGGGTCTCTCAGGGGGTCTCAGGGATCTCCCAGGGGTCTCAGGAGTCTCCTGGGGATCTCAGGGGTCTCTTGGGAGTCTCTCGGGGGTTTTTTGGGTCTCTCGGGGGTCTCAGGGGTCTCGGGTGTCTCTCAGTGGTCTCAGGGGGTCTCCTGGGGATCTTGGTGGTCTCTCGGTGGTCTCTCGGTGGTCTCAGGGGGTCTCACACCCCCCTGTCCCCGCAGGAGTCACGAGGAGCTGGTCAGGGGGTTTTTTGGGGTCTCTCTCCGGGGATCTCCCGGGGATCTCAGGGGTCTCCCGGGGATCTCAGGGGTCTCCTGGGGATCTCAGGGGTCTCCTGGGGGTCTCTCTCAGGGGTCTCAGGGCTCGCTTGGGGATCTCTGGGATCTCCCAGGGGTCTCTTGGGGGTCTTCTGGGGATCTCGGGCATCTCCTGGGTCTCCCAGGGGTCTCAGGTCTCTCTCAGGGGTCTCCTGGGGATCTCGGGGGTCTCCCGAGGGTCTCTCGGGGGTGTCTCGGTGGTCTCCCGTGTCTCACACCCCCCTGTCCCCGCAGGAGTCACGGGGAGCTGGTCAGGGGGTTTTTTGGGGTCTCTCTCCGGTGGTCTCCCGGGGATCTCAGGGGTCTCTCGGGGGTCTCCCGGAGATCTCAGGGGTCTCCTGGGGATCTCAGGGCTCTCTCGGTGGTCTCTCGGTGGTCTCAGGGGGTCTCAGAGGGTCTCACACCCCCCTGTCCCCGCAGGAGTCACAGGGAGCTGGTCAGGGGGTTTTTTGGGGTCTCTCTCCGGGGGTCTCCTGGGGATCTCAGGGGTCTCCTGGGGATCTCAGGGGTCTCCTGGGGGTCTCTCTCAGGGGTCTCAGGGGTCGCTTGGGGATCTCTGGGATCTCCCAGGGGTCTCTTGGGGGTCTTCTGGGGATCTTGGGCATCTCCTGGGTCTCCCTGGGGTCTCAGGTGTCTCTCAGGGGGTCTCTCGGTGGTCTCAGGGGGTCTCAGGGGGTCTCACACCCCCCTGTCCCCGCAGGAGTCACGGGGAGCTGGTCAGGGGGGTTTTTTGGGGTCTCTCTCCAGGGGTCTCCCGGGGATCTCGGGGGTCTCCCGAGGGTCTCTCGGTGGTCTCAGGGGGTCTCAGGGGGTCTCACACCCCCCTGTCCCCGCAGGAGTCACAGGGAGCTGGTCAGGGGGTTTTTTGGGTCTCTCTCCGGGGGTCTCAGGTGTCTCTTTGGGGTCTCCCAGGTGTCTCTCGGTGGTCTCTCAGGGGCTCTCTCGGTGGTCTCCCGGTGGTCTCCCGTGTCTCACACCCCCCTGTCCCCGCAGGAGTCACGGGGAGCTGGTCAGGGGGGTTTTTTGGGGTCTCTCTCTGGGGGTCTCCTGGGGAATCTCAGGGGGTCTCCTGGGGATCTCGGGGGTCTCCTGGGGATCTCAGGGGTCTCCCGAGGGTCTCTCGGTGGTCTCAGTGGTCTCTCAGGGGGTCTCACACCCCCCTGTCCCCCCAGGAGTCACGGGGAGCTGGTCAGGGGTCTCTACCAGCAGATCCTCCTCTCGCTCCAGAAGGTTCTGGCAGATCCCGTCAGACCTCTCTGCTCTCACTACGGGGCTGTGGTGGGGCTGCACGCCCTGGGCTGGAAGGTATGGGGGGCTTCGGG
>NW_028147459.1:1453030-1493426 GCF_008360975.1 Lichenostomus cassidix
TGGACACTCTTGGGACCCCCAAACTCACCCCAAATACCCCCTTAGGACCCCCAAACTCAGCCCTAGACACTCTCAGGACCCCTCAGCTCCCCCCAGGACCCCCAAACTCGCCCCCCAGGGGTGACTCCCCCCGTCCCCCCGCAGTGCCCAGCGCCGTCTCCTCGCTGACCGATGACCTCCTCAAGTACTACCAGCAGGTCACTCGTGCTGTGCTGGGCGACGACCCCCAGCTGATGAAGGTGGGTGGGGCTGGGACCACCCTGGGACCACCCTTGGGGGGGCTGGGGACCACCTGAGACCACCCTCGGGGGGGCTGGGGACCAGCTGAGGGGGTGGGGACCATCCTGGGACCACCCTTGGTGGGGCTGGGGACCAGCTAGGGGGGCTGGGACCACCCTGGGACCACTCTGGGACCACCCTGGGGGGGCTGGGGACCACCTGGGACTACCCAGAGACCATCAGGGACCCCCTGAGGGGTCTGGGGACCACCCTGGGGGTGTTGGTGACCCCCTGAGGGGGCTGGGGACCACCTGGTGGGGCTGGGGACCACCCTGGGACCACCCAGAGACCCCTTGGGACCACCCAGAGACCATCAGGGACCTCCTGAGGGGGCTGGGGACCCCCTGGGACCACCCTTGGGGGGGCTGGGGACCCTCTGGGACCACCCTTGGGGGGGCTGGGGACCCCCTGGGACCACCCCGGGGGGCTGGGGACCACCCAGAGACCCCCAGGACCCCCCAAGACTCCTCCCCAGGCCTTACCTTGGGACACCCCAGAGACCCCTAAAGACCCCCTGGGACCCACCAGAGACCCCCAGGAACCCCCAGAGACTCCCCAGAAACCCCCCTGGGACTCCCTGGGACCACCCTGGGGGGCTGGGGAACCCCTGGGATCCCCTGGGACCATCCAGAGACCCCCCAGAGACCCCCTGGGACCACTCTGAAACCTTCAGGATGCCTCTGAGACCCCCTGGGACCCACCAGAGACCCCCAAAGACCCCCCCAGAGACCCCCTGGGATCACCCAGAGACCCCTGGGACCACCCAGAGACCCCCAAAGATGCCCCCAGAGACCTCTGAGAACCCCAAGGATCCCCAGAGCCCCCAGAGACCCCAGAGCCCCTGAGACCCCCAAGACCCCCCAGGACCCCCCATAGACTCCCTGGGACCCCCAAAGACCCCTCCAGCGACCCCAGAGACCCCCAGAGACCCCCCCGAGCCCCCCTGACCCCCCAGTGTCCCCCCAGGTGGCTTTGCAGGACCTGCAGAGTAACCCCAAGATCGCGGCGTTGCTGCCCTACTTCGTCTACGTGGTCAGCGGGGTGAGTCTGGGGGTCCGGGGGGGGCTGGGGGCAGTTTGGGGTCCCCAAGGGTCTGGGAGATCGAGGATCTTGAGGGAGTCTGGGGGGTCCTGAGGGGGTCTGGGGGAGTCTGGGGTCCTGTGGGGGCTGGGGGAGTTTGGGGGTCTTAGGTGAGTCTGGGGTCCTGGGGGCTGGGGGGCTGGGGGTCCTGAGAGGGGGTCTAGGGGTGGGTTTGTGGGGTCTAGAGAGTTTGGGGGCTGCTGGGGGTCTGGGGTTGGGTTTGGGGGTCCTGTGGGGGTCTGGGGGAGTTTGGGGGTCCTGAGAGGGTCTAGGGGTGGATTTGGGGTCCTGAAGTGGTCCGGGGGGTGAGTTTGGGGGTCCTGTGGGGGTCTAGAGGTGACTTTGGGGGTCCTGGGGGTGGTCTGGGGGGAGTTTGGGGTCGAAGTGAGTCTGGGGGTGAGTTTGGGGTCAGGGGGTGAGTCTGGGGTCCTGGGGGTCTAGGGAGTGAGTTTGGGGGACCGAAGTGTCTGGGGGCAGTTTGGGGGTCCTGAGAGAGGGATCCAGGGTGAGTTTGGGGATCCTGGGGAGATCCAGGGGTGAGTTTGGGGGTCCTGGAGTGAGTCTGGGGGTGGGTTTGGGGGTCCAGGGGTGAGATTGGGGGTCCTGGGGGGGTCTAGAGGTGAGTTTGGGGGTCCCGAGAGGGTCTGGGGTGAGTTTGGGGGTCCTGGGGGTCTCCAGAGGCTCCTGAGGGTCTCCAGTTTGGGGGTCCTGGGGGGATTGAGAACCTCAAGGTGGTTCCTGGAGGAACTGTGGGCTCCAGAAGCTCCTGATGGTCTCCAGAGGCCTCTGAGGGTCTCCTGTCTGGTGGTCCTGGAAGGATTGAGAATCTCAAGGTGCTTCCTGGAGGAACTGGGAGGTCCTGGGGGCTCCAGAGGGAATCTCAAGGTGGTTCCTGGAAGAACTGGGAGGTCCTGAGGGTCTCCAGTTTGGTGGTCCTGGAAGGACTGAGAACCTCAAGGTGGTTCCTGGAGGAACTGGGAGGTCCTGGGGCTCTCCAGAGGCTCCTGAGGGTCTCCAGAGGCTCCTGAGGGTCTCCAGTTCTCAATCTGGAAGGACTGAGAACCTCAAGGTGGTTCCTGGAGAAACTGGGAGATCCTGAGGGTCTCCAGAGGCTCCAGAGGGTGTCCAATTTGGGGGTCCTGGAAGGATTGAGAACCTCAAGGTCCTTCCTGGAGGACCTGTGACCTCCCGAGACTCTCCAGGTGTGTTTCCCCACCTGAAACCCTCCCGTTCCTCCAGGTGAAATCCGTCAGCCACGACCTGGAGCAGCTGAGCCGCCTGCTGCACCTGGCCAGGTCGCTGATCCAGAACCCCTTCCTGTGCCTGGGCTCCTACGTGGGCAGCCTGATGGGCAGCGTCCTCTACTGCGTCCTGGAGCCGCTGGCCGCCTCCATCAACCCCCTGAATGACCACTGGACGCTGCGCGACTACGCGGCCATGCTGCTGGGGAGGATCTTCTGGTGGGATTGGGGTTTGGGAATGGTGGGATTGGGGTTTGGGATAATGGGATTGGGATGGGAATGATGGGATGGAGATGGGGTGGGATGGTCCTGGAGCTGCTGGTCACCTCCATCAACCTCCTGAATGACCACTGGACGCTGCGCGACTACGCGGCCATGCTGCTGGGGAGGATCTTCTGGTGGGCTTTGGGGTTTGGGAATGGTGGGATTGGGATTGGGATAATGGGATTGAGGTGGGAATGATGGGATGGGATGGAGATGGGATTTGGGGTGGGATGGTCCTGGAGCCGCTGTGGTCACCTCCATCAACCTCCTGAATGACCACTGGACGCTGCGTGACTACGCGGCCATGCTGCTGGGGAGGATCTTCTGGTGGGCTTTGGGGTTTGGGGTTTGGGAATAATGGGATTGGGGTTTGGGGTTTGGGGTTGGGGTGGGAATGATGGGATTTGGGATGGGATGGTCCTGGAGCCGCTGTGGTCAACCCCCTGAATGACCACTGGATGCTGGGCGACTCCGCGGCCATGCTGCTGGGGAGGATCTTCTGGTGGGCTTTGGGGTTTGGGGTTTGGGGTGGGATTTGGAATAATGGGATTGGGAATAATGGGATTTGGGGTGGGATGGTCCTGGAGCCGCTGTGGTCACCTCCATCAACCCCCTGAATGACCACTGGACGCTGCGCGACTACGCGGCCATGCTGCTGGGGAGGATCTTCTGGTGGGGTTTGGGGGTTTGGGGTTGGTGGGAATAATGGGATTGGGATTGGGATTGGGGTGGGATGGGATATGGGATGGTCCTGGAGCCGCTGTGGTCACCTCCATCAACCCCCTGAATGACCACTGGACGCTGCATGACTACGCGGCCATGCTGCTGGGGAGGATCTTCTGGTGGGCTTTGGGGTTTGGGGTTTGGGTTGGGATTTGGAATAATGGGATTGGGAATAATGGGATTTGGGGTGGGATGGTCCTGGAGCCGCTGTGGTCAACCTCCTGAATGACCACTGGACGCTGCGCGACTCTGCGGCCATGCTGCTGGGGAGGATCTTCTGGTGGGTTTTGGGGTTTGGGGTTTGGGGTTTGGGGTGGGAATGATGGGATTTGGGATGGGATGGTCCTGGAGGTGCTGTGGTCAACCCCGTGAATGACCACTGGACGCTGTGCAACTACACGGCCATGCTGCTGGGGAGGATCTTCTGGTGGGCTTTGGGGTTTGGGAATGGTGGGATTGGGGTTGGGATTTGGGCTTTGGGGTTTGGAGTTTGGGGTTTGGGGTTCGGAATTGGGGGTGGGAATGATGGGAATATTGGGATGGGATAATGGGATGGGATTGGGATGGAGATGGGATGGGATAATGGGATGGGATGGGATAGTGGGATGGGATAATGGGATGGGATTGGGATGGAGATGGGATGGGATAATGGGATGGGATGGGATAGTGGGATGGGATAATGGGATGGAGATGAGATGGGATGGGATGGGATTGGGATGGAGATGGGACGGGATAATGGATGGGATGGGATGGGATAATGGGATGGAGAACATGAAATGGGAATGGGAATAGGAACAGGAACAGAAATGGGAATGGAATGGGATAATGGGATGGAATGGAATGGGAATAATGGTCATGGAATGGGAATGGGATGGGATAGGATTGGGAATAATGGGATTGGGATTGGGAATAATGGTCTCCCGGGGGTCTCTCGGGGGGGGTCTCTCTCGGGGGGGTCTCGGTGGTCTCTCAGGGATCTCAGGGGTCTCTCAGTGGTCTCCTGGGGGTCTCTCGGAGGTCTCTCGGGGGTCTCCTGGGGATCTCGGGGGTCTCTCAGGGGGTCTCAGGGATCTCCCGGGGGTCTCAGGAGTCTCCTGGGGATCTCAGGGGTCTCTTGGGAGTCTCTCGGGGGTTTTTTGGGTCTCTCGGGGGTCTCAGGGGTCTCCTAGGGGATCTCAGGGGTCTCCTGTGGATCTCCCGGGGTCTCTTGGGGATCTCTCCAGGGGGTATTTTGGGTCTCTCAGGGGGTCTTGGGGGTTTTTTTGGGTCTCTCGGGGATCTCAGGGGTCTCCTGGGGATCTCTCTCAGGGGTCTCAGGGGTCACTTGGGGATCTCTGGGATCTCTCAGGGGTCTCTTGGGGGTCTTCTGGGGATCTCCGGGGGCTCTCTGGGTGGTCTCTCGGTGGTCTCTCAGGGGGTCTCTCGGTGGTCTCAGGGGGTCTCCCGTGTCTCACACCCCCCTGTCCCCGCAGGAGTCACGGGGAGCTGGTCAGGGGGTTTTTTGGGGTCTCTCTCCGGGGGTCTCCCGGGGATCTCAGGGGTCTCCCGAGGGTCTCTCGGTGGTCTCTCGGTGGTCTCACACCCCCCTGTCCCCCCAGGAGTCACGGGGAGCTGGTCAGGGGTCTCTACCAGCAGATCCTCCTCTCGCTCCAGAAGGTTCTGGCAGATCCCGTCAGACCTCTCTGCTCCCACTACGGGGCTGTGGTGGGGCTGCACGCCCTGGGCTGGAAGGTATGGGGGGCTTCGGGGGTCCCGGGGCCTGGGGGCCCCTAGGGGGTCCTGGGGGTCCCTAGGGCGTCTGGGGGTCTCTAGGGGTTTAGAGGGGTTTGGGGGTCCCCAGGGGGGTTTTGGGGGGCTCGGGGTGTCCCCAGGGGTTTTAGACTGGTCCTGGGGGTCCTTAGGGGATCCCCAGGGGTTTGGGGGCAATTTGGGGGTCTGGGGGTCCCTAAGGGGGTCTGGGGGTCCCTAGGGGGTTTTAGGGGGTCCTGGGGGGCTTTGGAGGGGGTCCCCTAGGGGAGTCTGGGGGTCCCTAGGTGTCCTGGGGAGTCCTAAGGGAGGTTTGGGGGGCAGTTTGGGGGCTCAGGGGTCCCCAGGGGGTTTGGAGGGTCTCAGAGGGGTCCTGGAGGGTCCTTAGGGGTCCCCAGGGCTTTGGGGTCCTGGGGGGTCTCTAGGCGGGTTTGGCAGGTCCTGGGGGTCCTTAAGGGGTCCCCAGGGGTTTGGGGGGCAATTTGGGGGTCTGGGGGAACCCTAGGGGTTTGGGGGTCCCTAGGGGGCTTAGAGGGGTCCTGGGGGGGTCTGGGGGTCCCTAGGGGGAGTCTGGGGGTCTCTAGGGGGTTTAGAGGGTTTTGGGGATCCCCAGGGGGGTTTGGGGGGCTCAGGGTGTCCCCAGGGGGGTTTAGGATCTGGTCCTGGGGGTCCTTAGGGTCCCCAGGGGAGGTTTGGGGGCAATTTGGGGGTCTGGGGGTCCCTAGGGGTTTGGAGGGTCTCAGAGGGGTCCTGGGGGTCCTTAGGGGTCCCCAGGGGGGTTTGGGGGTCCTGGGGGGGTCCTAAGTGAGGTTTGGGGGCAGTTTGGGGGCTTGGGGGGTCCTTAGGGTCCCTAGGGGGTTTGGAGGTTTTGGGGGTTTTTAGGGTTTTTTTGGGGGTTTTTCTTGGGCGTTTTTTGGGGTTTCTGAGGGTTTTTGGGGTCTTTTGGTATTTTTGGGGTTTTTGGGTTTCTTTGGGGTCTTTTGGGGTTTTTTTGGGGGTTTTTTGGGTTTTGGGGGGTTTTTTGTGTGTTTTGCTGGTTTTTTGGTGGTTTTTTGTAGGTTTTTTTTTTGTTTTTTGGTGGTTTTGGGATTTTTGGGTGGTTTTTATTTTTTCTGTTTTTTTCTGGTTTTTCTGGTTTTTTGGTTCTTTGGGGGTTTTTTTGTTTCTTTGGGGTTTTTTTCACTGGTCCTCACCCCATTTCCCCCCCAGGCAGTGGAGCGAGTTCTCTACCCTCACTTGCCCACCTACTGGCCCAGCCTGCCCTGATTTGGGGGTTCTGTGGGTGGGTTTTTGGGGTTTTTTTAGGTTTTTTGGGGATTTTTTGGGGGTTTTTCAAGGTTTTTTGGGTTTTCTGGGGGTTTTCTGGGGTTTTTTGGGGGTTTTTTGGGGATTTTTCAGGCTTTTTGGGGGCTTTGGGGGGTTTGGAGGGATTTCTTTGGAGGTTTTTGGGGGTTTGTTGGGCTTTTCTGAGATTTCTTTGGGGGTTTTGGGGGTTTTTGGGGGATTTTTTGGGGGTTTTTTTGGGGTTTTTAAAAAATTTTTGGTGGGTTTTTTGGTTTTTTTTGTTTGTTTGTTTTTTGGGGATTTTTTCGGGGTTTCTGGGGGTTTTCTGAGGTTTTTTGGGGATTTTTTCTGGGTTTTTTTGTTTTTTTTGGTTTTTCAGGGGTTATTTTCGGGATTTTTTTGGGGTTTTTTTTGTTTTTTTGGGATTTCTTTGGGGTTTTTCGGGTTCTCTCACCCCCTTTCTCTCCCCCCAGGCGGTGGAGCGAGTTCTCTACCCTCACTTGCCCACCTACTGGCCCAGCCTGCCCTGATTTGGGGGTTCTGTGGGTGGTTTTTTGGGGGTTTTTTTAGGTTTTTGGGGGTTTTTTGGGGATATTTTTGAGGGTTTTTCAAGGATTTTTGGGTTTTTGGGGGTGTTTTGAGGGTTTTTTGGGTTTTTTTGGTATTTTTGTTGGTTTTTTGGGGTTTTTCTGGGGGTTTTTTGGGGGTTTTTTGGGAGTTTTTGGGGTTTTTTTTTGGTTTCGGGGGTTTTTGGGGTTTTCTGTTTTATTTGGGTTTTTTTAGGTTTTTTTGGGTTTTTTGAGGGTTTTTTTGGGTTTTGTTGGTTTTTTTGGGGGGTTTGGGGTTTTTTGGGGTTTTTGGGGGTTTTTTGGGGGTTTTTTTGGGGTTTTTGGGGTTTTTTTTGTGGTTTTTGGGGTTTTTTTGTTTGTTTTTTTGTTGTTTTTTTTGGGTTTTTTCTGGTGTTTTTTTGTTTTTGGGGTTTTTTTCTGGTTTTTTTTCTGGTTTTTTGGGGTTTTTTTGGTTTTTTTCTGGGGTTTTTTTGGTTTTTTGGGGTTTTTTTGGGGATTTTTTTTGGTTTTTTTTTGTTTTTTGGGTTTTTCAGGTTTCTTTGGGGTTATTTCAGTGTCTCTCACCCCATTTCTCTCCCCCCAGGCGGTGGAGCGAGTTCTCTACCCTCACTTGCCCACCTACTGGCCCAGCCTGGCTGCCGTGCTGGACGATTACTCTGTGTCCAACGCCCAGGTCAAGGCTGATGGCCACAAGGTCTACGGAGCCATCCTGGTGAGGGGACACTGCTGTCACCAATGTCCCCAATGTCCCCAATGTCCCCAATGTCCCCAGTGTGTCCCCAATATCCGCAGTGTGTCCTCAATGTCCCCAACGTGTCCCCAGTGTGTCCAACGCCCAGGTCAAGGCCGATGGCCACAAGGTCTACGGAGCCATCCTGGTGAGGGGACACTGCTGTCACCAATGTCCCCAGTGTGTCACCAATGTGTCCCCAATGTGTCCCCAATGTGACCTCAGTGTGTCTCCATCGTGTCCACAATGTGTCCCCAATGTCTCCTGGGACTCTGATGTCCTCAACGTGTCCCCAGTGTCCCCAACGTGTCCCCAACGTGTCCCCAGTGTGTCCCCAGTGTTCCCTGGGCCCCTGATGTCCTCAATGTGACCCCAACGTGTCCCCAGTGTGACCCCAACGTGTCCCCAGTGTGTTTCCAATGTCCCCAAAGTGTTCCCAATGTGTCCTCAATGTCCCCAATGTGTCCCCAGTGTGTCCTCAATGTCCCCTGGGGTGGGGGTTGCTCACCTCTTCACCCCCTGATGTCCCCAATGTCCTCAACGTGTCCCCGAAGTGTCCCCAACATGTCCCCAACATGACCCCAATGTCCCCAACATGTCCCCAATGTGTCCCCAATGTCCCCAACGTGTCCCCAATGTCCCCAACATGTCCCCAATGTCCCCAATATCCCCAACGTGTCCCCAATATGTCCCCAGCATGTCCCCAACATGTCCCACTGTGTCCCCAATGTCCCCAACATGTCCCCAATGTCCCCAACATGTCCCCAATGTCCCCAACATGTCCCCAGTGTCCCCAACATGTCCCCAATGTCCCCAACGTGTCCCCAGCGTGTCCCCAATGTCCCCACCATGTTCCCACCACATCCCCACCATGTCCCCTCCGCCCCCAGGTCGCCGTGGAGAGGCTGCTGAAAGCCAAAGCCCAGCTAGCCGCGGGGCTCGGGGGTCCCGAGGGCTCCCCCCGCCGCAGCCCCCCCGGGCCGGACCTCCCCCCGGAGCTGGCCCGTCCCCTCCTCCCGGGGGGCAGCGTCCCCCCCGTGCCACCGCCGCTGTCCCCTCCGTCCCCCTCCCTCGGCGACATGTACCGCCAGCTCTACGACTTCTTCGGGGACAGCCTGGCCGCCCGCTTCGGCACCGGGACCCCCGCCGACCCCCCGACCCCGCCGGGGGTCTCGGACTGCCCCCGCAAGGACCCTCCGGCCGAAGGCGCCGCCGCCGCCCGCAAGATGCCCCAGCTGACCAACGCCACGGTCAGCCCGCGGGAGGACGAACCACCCCGGCCTGAGCCGCCTTCCGGCCGGTCAGCCCTTCACCGGCCGGCCGGCCCGCCGCCCAGACCCCGCGGGACCCCCAGAGCCCCCGCCGGACACCGGCCGGGCGCTCGGGAGGTTTTCCAAAAATGCCGCTTCGCCCCCCGCGGACCGCCGCGGTTCAGCTTCGTGATCGCCGGCCGGCAGAGTGGCCGGCGCTGCCCCGGCCGGAGGTTCCAGACCAGCTTCCCGCAGCCCCCCGGGGGTGGTCTGGGGTCTCGCTACGCCCAGAGGTTGCCCATGATCGGCCGGACGGCGAGGCAGCCGAGGAGGTGGCCGAAGGCGGAGTATTCGCTGCTGCTGCTGCTCTGAGCTGGTCAGTGAAGGGTGGAGTGGGCAGTGGATGGTGTGGAGTGGTCAATAAAGGGTGTATTGGTCAGTGGATGGGTGTGGTGTGGTCAATAAAGGGTGTGGATTGGTCAGTGAATGGTGTGGAGTGATCAGTGAAGGGGGTGGAGTGGTCAATAAAGGGTGTGGTGGTCAGTGGATGGTGTGGAGTGGTCAATAGAGGGGATTTGGTGGTCAATAAACCAGTGTGGTGGTCAGTGGATGGAGTGAAGTAGTCAGTAAAGGGTGTGGAGTGGTCACTGAAGGGGGTGGAGTGGTCAGTAAAGAGTGTTGTGGTCAGTGAATGGCATGGAGTGGTCAGTTAAGGTTTGGTGGTCAGTGGATGGTGTGGAGTGGTCAGTGAGTGGTGTGCAGTGGTCAATAGAGGCTGTGGTGGTCAGTGAAGGATGTGGTGTGGTCAGTAAAGGGTGTGGTGGTCATTAGATGGAGTGAAGTGGTCAATAAAGATTGGTGGTCAGTGGATGGCATGGTGGTCAGTGGGTGGTGTAGTGGTCAGTTAAGGTTTGGTGGTCAGTGGATGGTGTGGAGTGGTCAATGAAGGGTGTTGTGGTCAGTGGATGGTGATGAGTGGTCAGTAAAAGGTGGGATGGTTAGTGGATGGGTGTGCAGTGGTCAGTAAAGGGGGTTTGGTGGTCAATGAACCAGTGTGATGGTCAGTGAATGGTGTGGTCAATAAAGGGGGTAGAGTGGTCAGTTCATGGTGTGGAGTGGTCAGTGAAGGGTGTGGTGGTCAGTTAAGAGGGTTTGGTGGTCAGTGAAGGGTGTGGAGTGGTCAGTAAAGGGTGTATTGGTCAGGGAATGGTGTGGAGTGGTCAGTAAAGGGTGTTGTGGTCAGTGAATGGCACGGAGTGGTCAGTGGATGGCATGGAGTGGTCAGTAAAGGGTGTGGTGGTCAGCGGATGGTGTGGAGTGGTCAGTCAATAAGGTGTGGTGGTCAGCGAAGGGTGTGGTGGTCAGTGGATGGTGATGAGTGGTCAGTGAAGGGCATGGAGTGGTCAGTAAAGGGTGTGGTGGTCAGTGAAGGGTGTGGTGATCAGTTAAGAGGGTTTGGTGGTCAGTGGATGGTGTGGAGTGGTCAATAAAGGGTGTATTGGTCAATGAAGGGTGTGGAGTGGTCAGTGAATGGTGTGGTGGGCAGTGGATGGTGTGGTGTGGTCAGTAAAGCGTGTGGTGGTCAGTGGATGGCGTGGTGTGGCCAGTAAAGGGTGTGGTGGTCAGTTAAGGGTGTATTGGTCAGTGAATGGTGTGGTCAATAAAGAGTATTGGTCAGTGAATGGCATAGAGTGGTCAATAAAGGGTGTATTGGTCAGTGAAGGGTGTGGAGTGGTCAGTGGATGGTGATGAGTGGTCAGTAAAGGGTGTATTGGTCAGTGAAGGGTGTGTTGGTCAGTGGATGGTGTGGAGTGGTCAATAAAGGGTGTGGTGGTCAGTGGATGGTTGTGCAGTGGTCAGTAAAGGGGATTTGGTGGTCAATGAACCAGTGTGGTGGTCAGCGGATGGTGTGGTCAATAAAGGGTGTGGAGTGGTCAGTGGATGGTGTGGAGTGGTCAATAAGGGGTGTGGTGGTCAGTGGATGGTGTGGAGTGGTCAATAAGGGGTGTGGTGGTCAGTGAAGGGTGGAGTGGGCAGTGGATGGTGTGGTGTGGTCAATAAAGGGTGTATTGGTCAGTGGATGGTGTGGAGTGGTCAATAAAGGGTGTATTGGTCAGTGAAGGGTGTGGAGTGGTCAGTGAATGGTGTGGTGGGCAGTGAAGGGTGGAGTGGGCAGTGGATGGTGTGGAGTGGTCAATAAAGGGTGTATTGGTCAGTGAATGGTGTGGTCAGTAAAGGGTGTGGTGGTCAGGGAATGGTATGGAGTGGTCAGTAAAGGGTGTGGTGGTCAGTGGATGGAGTGGAGTGGTCAGTAAAGGGTTTCGAGTGGCCAATAAAGTGTGGTGGTCAGTGGATGGTGTGGTCAATAAAGGGTGTGGAGTGGTCAGTGAAGGGTGTGGAGTGGTCAATAAAGACAGTGTTGTGGTCAGTGAATGGCATGGAGTGGTCAGTTAAGGTTTGGTGGTCAGTGGATGGTGTGGAGTGGTCAGTGAATGATGTGCAGTGGTCAATAGAGGCTGTGGTGGTCAGTGAAGGGTGTGGTGGTCATTAGATGGAGTGAAGTGGTCAATAAAGACTGGTGGTCAGTGGATGGCATGGTGGTCAGCGGGTGGTGTAGTGGTCAGTTAAGAAGGTTTGGTGGTCAGCGGATGGTGTGGAGTGGTCAATAAAGGGTGTATTGGTCAGTGAATGGGGTGGAGTGGTCAGTTAATGGTGTGGAGTGGTCAGTGAAGGGTGTGGTGGTCAGTTAAGAGGGTTTGGTGGTCAGTGAAGGGTGTGGAGTGGTCAATAAAAGGTGTTGTGGTCAGTGGATGGCATGGAGTGGTCAATAAAGGGTGTGGTGGTCAGCGGATGGTGTGGAGTGGTCAGTCAGTAAGGTGTGGTGGTCAGCGAATGGTGTGGTGGTCAGTGGGTGGTGTGGTGGTCAGTGGGTGGTGTGGTGGTCAGTGGATGGTATGGAGTGGTCAGTGAAGGGTGTGGTGGTCATTTAAGATGGTTTGGTGGTCAGTGAAGGGTGTGGAGTGGTCAGTAAAGGGTCTGGTGGTCAGTGGGTGGCATGGAGTGGTCAGTTAAGAGGATTTGGTGGTCAGTTAAGAGGGTTTGGTGGTCAATGAAGGGTGTGGAGTGGTCAGTTAAGGTTTGGTGGTCAGTTTATGGTGTGGAGTGGTCAGTGGGTGGTGTGGTGGTCAGTTAAGAAGGTTTGGTGGTCAGTGGATGGTGTAGTGGTCAGTTAGGTGGTCCGTGAATGGTGTGGAGTGGTCAGTAAAGGGTCTGGTGGTCAGTGGATGGCATGGAGTGGTCAGTTAAGAGGGTTTGGTGGTCAGTTAAGAGGGTTTGGTGGTCAGTCAAGAAGGTTTGGTGGTCAGTGGGTGGTGTGGAGTGGTCAGTGAAATGCTGTGGTGGTCAGTAGTGACCAGTCCGTAGGGGATTAGGGGCTATAGGGCTACAAGTGGCCGGAGTGTCCTCCCCGCCCCTCCCCCACCGTCCGGAGCCATCTCAATGCCGAGCCTTTATTGGGGGGGAGGGGCGGGAGGGTTTTGGGGTCAATCTGGGTGATTTTGGGTCAATCCAGGTGATTTTGGGGTCACTCCGGGTGATTTTGGGGTCAATCTGGGCAGTTTTGGGGTCAATTCAGACTGTTTTGGGGTCAATCGATGCAGTTTTGGGGTCAATCTGGGCAGTTTTGGGGTCAATCCAGGTGATTTTGGGGTCAATCCGGGTGATTTTGGGTCAATCCAGGTGATTTTGGGTCAATCCAGGTGATTTTGGGGTCAATCCGGGTAATTTTGGGGTCAATCCAGGTGATTTTGGGGTCAATCGATGCAGTTTTGGGGTCAATCCAGGTGATTTTGGGGTCAATCCGGGTGATTTTGGGTCAATCCGGGTAATTTTGGGTCAATCCAGGTGATTTTGGGTCAATCCAGGTGATTTTGGGGTCAATCCGGGTAATTTTGGGGTCAATCCAGGTGATTTTGGGGTCAATCGATGCAGTTTTGGGGTCAATCCAGGTGATTTTGAGGTCAATCCAGGTGATTTTGGGGTCAATTCAGGCTGTTTTGGGGTCAATCCAGGCGGTTTTGGGGTCAATCCAGGCGGTTTTGGGGTCACTCCGGGTGATTTTGGGGTCACTCCGGGTGGTTTTGGGGTCACTCCGGGCAGTTTTGGGGTCAATCCGGGTGATTTGGGGTCAATCCGGGCGGTTTTGGGGTCAATCTGGGCGGTTTTGGGGTCAATCCAGGCGGTTTTGGGGTCAATCCAGGTGATTTTGGGGTCAATCCAGACAGTTTTGGGGTCAATCTGGGTGATTTTGGGGTCAATCCGGGTGATTTGGGGTCAATCGATGCAGTTTTGGGGTCAATCCGGGCAGTTTTGGGGTCAATCCGGGTGATTTTGGGGTCAATCCAGGTGATTTTGGGGTCAATCCGGGTGATTTTGGGTCAATCCAGGTGATTTTGGGTCAATCCAGGTGATTTTGGGGTCAATCCGGTTTTGGGGTCAATCCGGTGATTTTGGGTCAATCCAGGTGATTTTGGGTCATCCGGTGATTTTGGGGTCAATGGCGTTTTGGGGTCAATCAGCGTTTTGGGGTCAATCAGTTTTGGGGTCAATCGCAGTTTTGGGGTCAATCGGTGATTTTGGGGTCAATCCGGGTGATTTTGGGTCAATCCAGGTGATTTTGGGTCAATCCAGGTGATTTTGGGGTCAATCCGGGTAATTTTGGGGTCAATCCAGGTGATTTTGGGGTCAATCGATGCAGTTTTGGGGTCAATCCAGGTGATTTTGAGGTCAATCCAGGTGATTTTGGGGTCAATTCAGGCTGTTTTGGGGTCAATCCAGGCGGTTTTGGGGTCAATCCAGGTGATTTTGGGGTCAATCCAGACAGTTTTGGGGTCAATCTGGGTGATTTTGGGGTCAATCCGGGTGATTTGGGGTCAATCCAGGCAGTTTTGGGGTCAATCTGGGCGGTTTTGGGGTCAATCCAGGCGGTTTTGGGGTCAATCCAGGTGATTTTGGGGTCAATCCAGACAGTTTTGGGGTCAATCTGGGTGATTTTGGGGTCAATCCGGGTGATTTGGGGTCAATCCAGGCAGTTTTGGGGTCAATCTGGGCGGTTTTGGGGTCAATCCAGGCGGTTTTGGGGTCAATCCAGGTGATTTTGGGGTCAATCTGGGCGGTTTTGGGGTCAATCCGGGTGATTTTGGGGTCAATCCAGGTGATTTTGGGGTCAATCCAGGAGGTTTTGGGGTCAATCCGGGTGATTTTGGGGTCAATCCAGGCGGTTTTGGGGTCAATCCGGGTGATTTTGGGGTCAATCTGGGCAGTTTTGGGGTCAATCCGGGCAGTTTTGGGGTCAATCCCGGTGGTTTTGGGGTCAATCCAGGTGATTTTGGGGTCAATCCGGGTGATTTTGGGTCAATCCAGGTGATTTTGGGTCAATCCAGGTGATTTTGGGGTCAATCCGGGTAATTTTGGGGTCAATCCAGGTGATTTTGAGGTCAATCCAGGTGATTTTGGGGTCAATTCAGGCTGTTTTGGGGTCAATCCAGGCGGTTTTGGGGTCAATCCAGGCGGTTTTGGGGTCACTCCGGGTGATTTTGGGGTCACTCCGGACGGTTTTGGGGTCAATCTGGGTGGTTTTGGGGTCACTCCGGGCAGTTTTGGGGTCAATCCGGGTGATTTGGGGTCAATCCGGGCGGTTTTGGGGTCAATCTGGGCGGTTTTGGGGTCAATCCAGGCGGTTTTGGGGTCAATCCAGGTGATTTTGGGGTCAATCCAGACAGTTTTGGGGTCAATCTGGGTGATTTTGGGGTCAATCCGGGTGATTTGGGGTCAATCCAGGCAGTTTTGGGGTCAATCTGGGCGGTTTTGGGGTCAATCCAGGCGGTTTTGGGGTCAATCCAGGTGATTTTGGGGTCAATCCAGACAGTTTTGGGGTCAATCTGGGTGATTTTGGGGTCAATCCGGGTGATTTGGGGTCAATCCAGGCAGTTTTGGGGTCAATCTGGGCGGTTTTGGGGTCAATCCAGGCGGTTTTGGGGTCAATCCAGGTGATTTTGGGGTCAATCTGGACAGTTTTGGGGTCAATCCGGGCAGTTTTGGGGTCAATCCCGGTGGTTTTGGGGTCAATCCAGGTGATTTTGGGATCAATCCAGGTGATTTTGGGGTCAATCCCGGTGATTTTGGGGTCAATCCAGATGATTTTGGGGTCAATCCGGGTAGTTTTGGGGTCAATCCGGGAGATCCCGCGAGATCCTCATACCTCTGGGCGGAGGGGAGATCAGGGTGAGACCCCCAGTGTGGGGGAGGGGAGGACCTCTGCCCCTCCCCCACTCCTCCCCTTGCCCCTCCCCCACCCCACCCAGACCATCCCCCCAGATTTCCCCTCCCCCACCCCCCACCCGCCCCTCCCCCACCCAAACCCAGCCCCTCCCCCAAATTTTCCCCTTCCCCACCCTGCCCCTCCCCCACCCCACCCCTCCCCTGCCTCTCCTGAATTTCCCCTCCCCACCCCACCCCACCCAGCCCCTCCCCCACCTTTCCCCTTACCCTTCCCCCACTCAGCCCCTCCCCCACCCCTGCCTGCCCCTCCCCCAGATTTGCCCCTCCCCACCCAACCCCTCCCCACCCGAACCCAGCCCTCCCCCATCCAAACACAGCCCCTTCCCCCAGATTTTCCCCTCCCCCAGATTTGCCCTTCCCCAACCCATCCAACCCCTCCCCCACCCCCGCCCGCCCCTCCCCACCTGAATACAGCCCTCCCCCAAAATTCCCCTCCCCCGATATTTCCCTCCCCCACCCCACCCCACCCCTCCCCCACCCCACCCAGCCCCCCCCCGGATTTTTCCCCTCCCACCCTCACCAAGCCCCTCCCCCAGATTTTCCCCTCCCTTCCCCACCCTATCCCTGCCCCTCCCCCGAAATTTCCCTCCCCCAGATTTTTCCCCCTCCCCACCCCACCCAACCCTCCCCCACCCCACCCAACCCCTCCCCCCGGATTTTTCCCCTCCCCCTCCCGCCCCTCCCCGCTGACCGTGGGGCTGGGGGCAGGGCAGCACGTTCCGGCACTCTCTGCTCTCCTCCAGCCGCACTCGCTGCCCCTCCAGCTCCGCGCAGCGCGGCCGCGGCGACCCCCAGAAGGTGACATTGGCGCTGCCCGTGCTGCCCACCTGAGCCACCGTGGGGCTGGGGGACAGAAAATCCCATAGAGAAACCCCTAAATCCCATAGAAACCCCTAAATCCCATAGAGAAACCCCAAATCCCATAGGAACCCCTAAATCCTATAGAAACCCCTAAATCCTATAGAAACCCAAAAATCCCATAGAAACCCAAAAATCCTATAGAAATCCCATAGAGCCCTATAGAGAGCCCCAGATCCCATAGAGAAACCCCAAATCCCATAGGAACCCAAAAATCCCATAGAAACCCCATAGAAACCCCACAGAAACCCCATAGAGCCCTACAGAGACCCCCAGAAGGTGACGTTGGCGCTGCCCGTGCTGCCCACCTGAGCCACCGTGGGGCTGAGGGCGGACAGGGTCAGACCCCAAATCCCATAGAAACCCCTAAATCCTATAGAAACCCCATAGAAATCCTATAGAAACCTCATAGAAACCCCACAGAGCCCTATAGAGACCCCCAGAAGGTGACGTTGGCACTGCCCGTGCTGCCCACCTGAGCCACCGTGGGGCTGGGGGACAGAAAATCCCATAGAGAAACCCCTAAATCCCATAGAGAAACACCTAAATCCCATAGGAACCCCTAAATCCTATAGAAACCCCAAAAATCCCATAGAAACCCCATAGAAACCCCACAGAGCCCTACAGAGACCCCCAGAAGGTGACGTTGGCACTGCCCGTGCTGCCCACCTGAGCCACCGTGGGGCTGGGGGACAGAAAATCCCATAGAGAAACCCCCAAATCCCATAGAGAAACCCCAAATCCCATAGAAAAACCCCAAATCCCATAGAGAAACCCCATAGAAACCCCACAAAACCCTACAGAGACCCCCAGAAGGTGACATTGGCACTGCCCGTGCTGCCCACCTGAGCCACCGTGGGGCTGGGGGACAGAAAATCCCATAGAGAAACCCCTAAATCCCATAGAGAAACCCCAAATCCCATAGAGAAACCCCTAAATCCTATAGAGAAACCCCAAATCCCATAGGAACCCAAAAATCCCATAGAAACCCCATAGGAACCCCATAGAGCCCTATAGAGAGTCTAGATCCCATAGAAACCCCAAATCCCGTAGAAACCCTATAGAGACCCTATAGAGCCTTAGAGAGAATCTCAGATCCCATAGAGAAACCCCAAATCCCATAGGAACCCCAAAATTCCATAGAGAAACCCCAAATCCCATAGAGAAACCCCTAAATCCTATAGAAACCCCATAGAAACCCCATAGAGCCCTATAGAGACCCCCACAAGGTGACGTTGGCACTGCCCGTGCTGCCCACCTGAGCCACCGTGGGGCTGGGGGACAGAAAATCCCATAGAGAAACCCCCAAATCCCATAGAGAAACCCCAAATCCCATAGAGAAACCCCAAATCCCATAGAGAAACCCCTAAATCCCATAGAAACCCCAAATCCCATAGAGAAACCCCTAAATCCCATAGAAACCCCTAAATCCCATAGAGAAACCCCAAATCCCATAGAAACCCCTAAATCCCATAGAAAAACCCCAAATCCCATAGGAACCCCTAAATCCTATAGAAACCCTATAGAGAGCCCTGAGCCCCATAGAGAAACCCCAAATCCCATAGAAACCCCATAGAGCCCTATAGAGACCCCAAATCCCATAGAGAAACCCCAAATCCCATAGAAACCCCTAAATCCTATAGGAACCCTCTCGGCCCTATAGAGAGCCCTGAGTCCCATAGAGAAACCCCAAATCCCATAGAAAAACCCCTAAATCCCATAGAAACCCCAAATCCCATAGAGAAACCCCAAATCCCATAGAGAAACCCCTAAATCCCATAGAAACCCCTAAATCCCATAGAAACCCCAAATCCCATAGAGAAACCCCATAGAGCCCTATAGAGAGCCCCAGATCCCATAGAAACCCAAAAATCCTATAGAAACCCAAAAATCCTATAGAAACCCCATAGAAACCCCATAGAAACCCCATAGAGCCCTACAGAGACCCCCAGAAGGTGACATTGGCACTGCCCGTGCTGCCCACCTGAGCCACCGTGGGGCTGGGGGGAGACAGGGTCAGACCCCAAATCCCATAGAGAAACCCCAAACCCCATAGAGAAACCCCAAATCCCATAGAAACCCCAAATCCCATAGAGAAACCCCAAATCCCATAGAAACCCCAAACCCCATAGAGAAACCCCAAATCCCATAGAAACCCCAAATCCCATAGAGAAACCCCAAATCCCATAGAAACCCCTAAATCCTATAGAAACCCCAAAAATCCTATAGAAACCCCTAAATCCTATAGAAACCCCATAGAGCCCTATAGAGACCCCAAATCCCATAGAAACCCCATAGAGCCCTATAGAGAGCCCCAGATCCCATAGAAACCCCAAATCCTATAGAAACTCTTAAATCCCATAGAGATCTGTTAAATCCTATAGAGAAACCCCAAATCCCAGAGCTCCCCAGCCCCACAGCTCCCCCAAACCCCAGAGAAACCCCAAACCCCACAGCTCCCCCCGCCCCATAGAACCCCCAAATCCCATAGAGAAACTGCAAACCCCATAGCCCCCCAGCCCCATAGATCCCCAGCCCCACAGCTCCCCAGCCCCATAGATCCCCCCAAACCCCACAGATCCCACAGATCCCCCAGCCCTACAGCTCCCAAACCCCATAAATCCCCAGCCCCACAGCTCCCAGCCCCACAGCTCCCCAGCCCCATAAATCCCCCCAAATCCCATAGAGAAATGCCAAATCCCACAGATCCCCCAGCCCCACAGCGCCCCAGCCCCACATCTCCCCAGCCCCACAGATCCCCCAGCCCCACAAACACCCCCGCCCCATAAATACCCCTAAACCCCACAGATCCCCCAGCCCCATAGCTCCCCAGCCCCACAGCTAATCTCACAGCTCCCCCAGCCCCATAAATCCCCCCAAATCCCATAAATCCCCCAGCCCCATAAATCCCCAAACCCCACAGCCCCCCAGCCCCATAGATCCCAAATCCCACAGCTCCCCAGCCCCATAAATCCCCCAAACCCCATAAATCCCCGCCCCACAGCTCCCCAGCCCCACAGATCCTTCAGCCCCATAGATCCCCAGCCCCACAACACCCCAGCCCCATAAACCTCCAACCCCACAGCTCCCCAAACCCCACAGATCCCCCAAACTCCATAAATCCCCAAACGCCATATATCCCCCAGCCCCACAGCCCCAGCCCCACAGATAATCCCACAGCTACCCCAGCCCCATAGCTCCCCCAGCCCCACAGGCCCCCCAGCCCCATAAATCCCCCAAACCCCATAGATCTCCCCAGCCCCACAGACACCCCAGCCCCATAAATCCCCCCAAACCCCACAGATCTCCCCCAGCCCCACATCTCCCCAGCCCCACATCTCCTCAGCCCCATAGATCCCCCCAGCCCCACTCACGCGTATTCGGGGAGCTGGGCGCGGCACTCTCGGCTGCGGCTCCGGGTGGGGCTGACCCCACATGGGGGGGTGCAGAGCCCCCAGGGGCTCCAGTCCGACCAGTCACCGTGCACTGGGGGAACGGGGAGGGTCACCCCACGGCTTATGGGGCGGGGAAACCCCACAGACTATGGGGCGGGGAAACCCTTAGCTTATGGGGCAGGATAACCCCATGGCTTATGGGGCGGGGAAACCCCATGGCTTATGGGGCGGGGAAACCCCATAGACTATGGGGCGGGGAAACCCTTAGCTTATGGGGCGGGGAAACCCCATATCCCATATCTTATGGGGCAGGGTAACCTCATATCCCACACTCTATGGGGCAGGGTCATCCCATATCCTATGGGGCAGGGTAACCCCATATTCCATACCCTATGGGGCACGGTCACTCCACACCCCACAGCCTCACAGCCTATGGGGCAGGGTAGATGGGGGCCCTATGGGGTGACCCTATGGGTGACTCTATGGGGTGACTCTATGGGGTGACCCTATGGGGTGACTCTATGGGGTGACTCTGTGGGGTGACCCTATGGGGTGACTCTATGGGGTGACTCTATGGGGTGACTCTATGGGGTGACTCTGTGGGGTGACCCTATGGGGTGACTCTATGGGGTGACTCTATGGGGTGACTCTATGGGGTGACTCTGTGGGGTGACCCTATGGGGTGACTCTATGGGGTGACTCTATGGGGTGACTCTATGGGGTTCCCTATGGGGTGACTCTATGGGGTGACTCTATGGGGTGACCCTGTGGGGTGACCCTGTGGGGTTCCCTATGGGGTGACTCTATGGGGTGCCCTATGGGGTGACTCTGTGGGGTGACTCTATGGGGTGTTGGGTGTTGGGGTTTTGGGGTGTTGGGTGTCTATGGGGTGACCCTGTGGGTGACCCTATGGGGTGACTCTATGGGGTGACTCTATGGGGACTATGGGGCAACTATGGGGTTCCAAATGAGAGCTATGGGGTGACTCTATAGGGCATCTATAGGGCAGCTCCAAATGGGAGTTATAGGGTTTCTATGGGGCATCTATAGGGCAGCCATGGGGCAGTTCTAGGGCAGCTATGGGGCCGCTATAGGGCCGCTATGGGGCAGCTATGGGTCAGCCCCACACTCACAGAGGCATCCCTGGATGCTGTAGCACGCCCGGAACTGCACGGTCCCCATCCTGATCTATGGGGCTGGGGGATCTATGGGGCTGCTATGGGGGATCTATAGGATTTTGGGGGATATCTATGGGGCAGGGTTATCTATGGGTCAGCCCCACAGGGACTCACAGAGGCATCCCTGGATGCTGTAGCACGCCCGGAACTGCACTGTCCCCATCCCTATCTATGGGATTTGGGGTTTCTCTATGGGATTTGGGGTATCTCTATGGGGCAGGGTTATCTATGGGGCAGGGGTATCTATGGGGCAGGGGTATCTATGGGTCAGCCCCACACTCACAGAGGCATCCCTGGATGCTGTAGCACGCCCGGAACTGCACTGTTCCCATCCCTATCTATGGGGTTTGGGGTTTCTCTATGGGATTTGGGGTTTCTCTATGGGATTTGGGGTTTCTCTATGGGATTTGGGGTATCTATGGGGCAGGGGTATCTATGGGTCAGCCCCACAGGGACTCACGGAGGCACCCCTGGATGCTGTAGCACGCCCGGAACTGCTCTGTTCCCATCCTGATCTATGGGGCTGGGGGATCTATGGGGCAGCTATGGGGGATCTATAGGATTTTGGGGGATATCTATGGGGCAGGGTTATCTATGGGGCAGCCCCACAGGGACTCACGGAGGCAGCCCTGGATGCTGTAGCACGCCCGGAACTGCTCTGTTCCCATCCCTATCTATGGGATTTGGGGTTTCTCTATGGGGCTGGGGTATCTATCTATGGGGCAGGGTTATCTATGGGGCAGCCCCACACTCACAGAGGCACCCCTGGATGCTGTAGCACGCCCGGAACTGCACGGTCCCCGCGCCGCCGCCCGCCGTGGGGCAGGAGGGACCCCCGGCCCTGTGCCCCACACAGCCCCGCGAGCGCCGCTGCTGCCCCACCGTGCTCCTGCAGGCGATGTCGCCCCACAGGGGCCGGGCGCAGGGGCTCCACGCGCCCCACGGACCCCAGTGGGGCGGGTCTGTGGGGCGGGGGGGTCACCGGAGGTCACCGGGGGTCACCAAGGGTCACCCAGTGTCACCCAGCCCCACCGAGCCCCACCGAGCCCCCCAGGTGCCCCATGGGGAGGGGGGAGATGTGGGGATGCCGCCCATCCAAGCCCCGCCCCTTTCAGCCCCGCCCCTTGTAGCCCCGCCCATTTCAGCCCCACCCATCCAAGCCCCGCCCCTTTCAGCCCCACCCATCCAAGCTCCGCCCCTTTTGCCCCGTCTTGCCAAGCCACGACCCTCTCAGCCCCACCCCTCCAAGCCCCGCCCATTTTATCCCCACCCATCCAAGCCCCGCCCCCGAAGCCCCGCCCCCTGACCTGGGCAGAGAGCCTTGATCTCCTATAGGCTCCACCCACCCAAGCCCCGCCCCTTTAAGCCCCACCCTTTCAAACCCCGCCAATTTTCGCCCCGCCCTCTTTGACCCCACCCATCCAATCCTCCCCCTTTTAACTCCACCCTTCCAACCCCACCCCTTTCAGCCCCACCCCTTCAAGCTCAGCCCCTTTCAGCCCCACCTCCAGGTCCCGCCCCTTGAGACCCCACCCATCCAAACCCCGCCCTTTAAGCCCCACACCATCCAAGCCACGCCCATTTGACACCGCCCCTTTAAGCCCCGCCCCCGAAGCCTCTCCCCTCACCTGGGAATGGATCCTTGATCTCCTATAGGCTCCACCCCCTCCAAGCCCCACCCATCCAAGCCCCGCCCTTTTGTCCCCACCCAGTCAAACCCCGCCCTTTTCCCCTCCACCCATCCAAGCCCCGCCCCTTTTGACCTCACCCGTTCAAACCACGCCTCTCTCACTCCCCCTTGAAGCCCCGCCCCTTTAACCCCCACCCCACCAAGCCCCGCCCATTTTGACCCCAGCTCAGCCCCTCCCCTTTCCCCCACCCAGCCAAGCCACGCCCCTCCAAGCCCCGCCCCCTTATGAACCACCTCGCCAAGCCACGCCCCCTTTTGACCCCACCCTTTCAAAACCTGCCTCGGCCCCGCCCTTTAAGCCCACCCTTTCTGACCCCACCCATTCAACCCCACCCTTTAACCTCACCCTTCAAGCTCCACCCTTCACCCCACCACCCAGCCCCGCCTCACATCCAAACCACGCCCATTTTAACCCCACCCATCCAAACCCCACCCCTTTAAGCCACGCCCTTTTTACCCCACCCAGTCAAACCCCGCCCCTTTCAGCTCCACCCCTTTTTTACCCCACCACCCCCGGCCACGCCCCTCACATCCAAACCACGCCCATTTTGACCCCACCCATCCAAGCCCCACCCCCTCCAGGCCCCGCCCCCTCACCTGGGCAGGGATCCTTGATCTCCTACAGGCTCCACCCTCCAAGCCCCACCCATCCAAGCCCCGCCCTTTTACCCCACCTCAAATCCTACCCATTTTAGCCCCACCCTCCAAGCCCCGCCCTTTTGACCCCACCCCATTCAAACCCCACTCCCTTAGGCCCCACCCCTCCAAGCCCCGCCCCTCCAGCCCCACCCCTTCAGGCCCCGCCCCTCACCCGGGCACTGCTCTCGGCTCCCGCAGGTTCCCCGCCGTGACTCCGCCCCCTCGCAGCCACGCCCCCCGTGTTTTGGGGAGGGGGCGTCGCAGGCGCGCCGCAGCGTGACCCCGCCCAGCCCGCACGTCACCGGACAGGGCGTGGCCGGAGACCACGCCCCCCACGCGCCGTCCACTGGGGAGAGGGGGAAAGGGGGCGGGGTTAGGGGAAGCCACGCCCACCTGGGGGTGGTTTGGGGGTCTGGGGGTTCCTGGGGGGTTTGGGGAATTCATGAGGGCCCCAGGGGGGGCTGGGGGTGGTTTGGGGTTCCCAGGGAGGGTCCCGGGGGGGTCTCGGGGAGTTCCTGGGGGGTCTTGGAGTGTCCCTGGGGGTCCCAGGGGGTCTCAGGGGTCTCTCAGGGGTCTCTCAGGGGTATCTCCCGGGGGTTTCAGGGGGTCTCAGGGGGTCTCAGGGGGTCTCTCAGGGGGTCTCAGTGGTCTCTCAGGGGGTCTCAGGGGGTCTCAGGGGTCCCAGGCTGTCCCCGGGGGTCCCTGGGGGTCTCAGTGGTCTCTCAGGGTGTCCCCGGGGGTCTCGGGGGTCTCTCAGTGGTCTCTCAGGGGGTCTCAATGGTCTCTCAGGGGTCCCTGGGGGTCTCTCAGGGGGTCTCTCACCCGGGCAGGGGGGCAGCCCCGGGCACGGCTCTCTCTCGGCCCCTTTCCCGTCGCACGGAGCTCCGGGAGGGTCGCGGGAAGGCTCGGGGGAGTCGCAGCGGCGCGCGCGGCTCCGGCTGGGCTCCGAGCCCCCCGACGACCCCCGGCACGACCCCGAGCACGACCCCCACGGGCCCCAGGCGCCCCACGCCCCGGCGACTGCGGGGGGAAAGGGGTTGGGGTCTGTACTGGCAGGCCAGACCCCTCCCCAAACCCTCCCGACCCCTCCCCAGCCCTTCCCGACCCTCTCCCGACCCCTCCTCACCAATTTCCGTCCTTTCCCGACCCCTCCTCACTTTTTCCCGACCCCTCCCCATCCATTCCCGACCTCTTCCCGACTCTCTCCCGACCCCTCCTCAACATTTCCGCCCTTTCCCGACCCCTCCCCACCACTTCCCGACCCCTCCTCATCCCTTCCCATCTCCTCCCGACCCCTCCCCAGCCCCTCCCGACTCTTCCCGACCCTTCTCCACCCATTCTCGACCCCTCCTCGCTTCTTCCCGACTCTTCCCGACCCCTCCTCAACCTTTCCGTCCTTTCCCGACCCCTCCTCAATCCCTCCAGGCCTCTTCCCGCTTTTTCCCGACCCTTTTCCGACCCTTCCCCACCCTTTCCCGACTCCTCTCGACCCCTCCTCACTTCTTCCCGACCCCTCCCCACCTCTTTCCTGCCCCTTCCCGACCCCTCCTCATCCGTTCCCAGCCCTTCCCGACCCCTCCTCACTTCTTCCCGACTCTTTCCTGCCCCTTCCCGACCCCTCCCCATCCATTCCCATCTCCTCCCGACCCTTCCCCAGCCCCTCCAGACTCTTCCCGACCCCTCCTCACCAGTTTCCGCTTTTTCCCGACCCCTCCCCAATCCTTCCAGACCTCTTCCCGACCCTTCCCCACCCTTCCTGACCCTTTCCAGCCCTTCCGCCCCCTCCCCCACTTTTTTTCCCTGACCCTCATCCATTTCCACCCTTCCGGACTCTTCCCGACCCTTCCTCACTTTTTCCCGACCCCTCCTCACCAATTTCCACTCTTTTCCGACCCTTCCCCCTACTTCCCGACCTCTTCCCGACCCTTTCCCGACCCCGCCTCAACCTTTCCGTCCTTTCCCGACCCCTCCCCACTTTTTCCCGACCCCTCCCCACCCATTCTCGACCCCTCCCCACCCCTTTCCGCGCCTTCCCCACCCTTCCAGCCCCTTCCCGACCCCTCCTCATCCCTTCCCGACCCTCCTCATCCATTCCCATCCCTTCCTGACCCTCCCCAGCCCCCTTCCCTCACCTTCCCGACTCTTTCCTTCCCCTTCCGACCCCTCCCCACTTTTTCCCGACCCTCCTCACCAGTTTCCCGACCCCTCCCAATTTTCCAGACCTTTTCCCGACCCCTCCCCACCCTTCCTGACCCTTTCCAGCCCCTTTCCGACCCCTCCTCACTTTCCCTCCCCTCCCCGCCTCTCCCCTCCCCCCAGTTGTCGCCTGCCGTCCCCTCCCCCTCACCGGGACACTCCTCGGTGTCACCCTGGCACTGTCGCGTCTCCTGGCTGTCGCCAGAGCCACACGTCCCCCCGCAGCGGGCAGGTGGCTCCGAGCAGCTCCTGTCGCGCCGCTGCACACCTGAGCCGCAGGTGACAGAGCAGCTGCCCCACGGTGACCACGAGCTCCAGCTGCCCGCCACTGGGGACAGGATGGGGACAGGTGACATCTGGGTGTCCGGTGTCCCCACTGGTCATCTCGGTGTTCCTCACTGGTCATCTCTGTGCCCCCAGTGTGTCCCCACTGGTCATCTCTGTGTCCCCTCAGTGTCCCCACAGGTCATCTCTGTGTCCCCTCAGTGTCCCCAGTGGTCATCTCTGTGTCCCCTCAGGTCACCTCTGTGTCCCCTCAGTGTCCCCAGTGTCCTCACTGGTCATCTCTGTGTCCCCTCAGTGTCCCCAGTGTCCCCTCAAGTCACCTCTGTGTCCCCACAGGTCATCTCTGTGTCCCCAGATCACCCCCAGCCATGTCCCCATTGTCCCCACAGGTCATCCCTGTGTCCCTCAGTGTCCCCAGTGTCCCCTTAGGTCACCCCCAGGGTCACCTCTGTGTCCCCAATGTCCCCACGGGTCATCTCTGTGTCCCCTCAGGCCACCTCCGTGTCCCCAGTGTCCCCTCAGGTCACCACCAGGGTCATCTCTGTGTCCTCTCAGTGTCCCCAATGTCCCCACGGGTCATCTCTGTGTTCCCACAGGTCACCTCTGTGTCCCCAGTGTCCCCTCAAGTCACCTCTGTGTCCCCACAGGTCACCCCCAGGGTCACCACCGTGTCCCCAATGTCCCTTCAGGTCACCTCTGTGTCCTCAATATCCCCACAGGCCATCTCTGTGTCCCCTCAGGTCATCCCTGTGTCCCCAGTGTCCCCACGGGTCACCCCCAGGGTCACCTCTGTGTCCCCTCAGGTCACCCCCACAGCCTTCGTGTCTCCATTGTGTCCCCAGTGTCCCCTCAGGTCACCTTCAGGGTCACCTCCATGTCCCCAGTGTCCCCACAGGTCATCTCTGTGTCCCCTCAGGTCACCTCAATGTCCCCAGTGTCCTCTCAGGTCACCCCCAGTGTCACCACCATGTCCCCAGTGTCCCCACAGGTCACCCCCAGGGTCCCCTCTCTGTCCCCAGTGTCCCCACAGGTCACCCCCAGGGTCCCCTCTCTGTCCCCAGTGTCCCCACGGGTCACCTCTGTGTCCTCACAAGTGACCACCGTGTCCCCAGTGTCCCCTCAGGTCACCTCCATGTTCCCAGTGTCCCCTCAGGTCATCCCTGTGTCCCCACCGTGTCCCCCTAGGTCACCTCTGTGTCCCCAGTGTCCCCCCAGGTCATCTCTGTGTCCCCACAGGTCATCTCTGTGTCCCCACAGGTCACCCCCAGGGTCATCTCTGTGTCCCTCAGTGTCCCCAGTGTCCCCACAGGTCACCCCCAGGGTCACCACCATGTCCCCAGTGTCCCCTCAGGCCACCCCTGTGTCCCCACAGGTCACTCCAATGTCCCCACAGGTAACCCCCAGGGTCACCTCTGTGTCCCCAATGTCCCACAGGTCACCCCCCTGTCCCCTTGGTGTCTCCCCCACGTGTCCCCATGTCCCCTCTGGGTGTCCCCATGTCCCTCCCTGTCCCCAATGTCCCCCCATGTCCCCATCATGTCCCCCCATGTCCCCAGTGTCCCTCCCTGTCCCCAGTGTCCCTCCATGTCCCACCGGCGCAGCACGGCATGTCACACGCCCTCAGCTGCCACTCGCTGGTGTCACCATTGTCGCCGGCCGGGCTGCGGCTCCGCCCCCTCAGCTGTGTCCCCTCGCCGCAGGTCACCGAGCAGTGGCTCCAGGCTGTCCAGGGTCCCCACTGGCCCTGCCTGGGGACAGGGGACAGACGGGGTCAGCCGGGGTCACCTGGGTCACCTGGGGTCACCTGGGGTCACCTGGGGTCACCTGGGGACAGCTGGGTCACTCAGTGTCACCCAGGGTCACCTGGGGACAGCTGGGTCACTCAGTGTCACCTGGGTCCACCCAGGGTCACTCAGTGTCCCCAGAGTCACTAAGGGTCACCAGGATCACCTGAGGTCACTCAGTGTCACTTGGGGTCACTCAGCGTCCCCTAGGGTCACCCAGGGTCACTCAGGGTCACAAAGCCACCTGGGAGTCACCAGGGTCACTCAGTGTCCCCAGAGTCCCCCAGGGTCACTCAGTGTCCCCCAGGGTCATTCAGTGTCACTCAGGGTCACTCGGGGTCACTCAGTGTCACCTGGAGTCACCCGGGGTCACCTGGGTCACCCAGTGTCACTCAGGGTCACCCAGGGTCACCTGGGGTCACCAGGGTCACTCAGTGTCCCCAGAGTCACCCAGGGTCAGTCAGAGTCACTCAGTGTCACTCAGTGTCCCCAGAGTCACCCAGGGTCAGTCAGAGTCATTCAGTGTCACTCAGTGTCACCAGAGTCACTCACGGTCACTCAGGGTCACTCAGTGTCCCCCAGGGTCACCCAGGGTCACTCAGGGTCCCCAGAGTCACTCAGTGTCACCTGGGGTCACCTGGGTCACCTGGGGACAGCTGAGTCACCTGGGGTCACCTGGGTCACTCAGGGTCACCCAGTGTCACTCAGTGTCACCTGGGGTCACCTGGGGACAGCTGAGTCACCTGGGGTCACCTGGGTCACTCAGGGTCACCCAGTGTCACTCAGTGTCACCTGGGTCCATCCAGGGTCACTCAGTGTCCCTCCCCTCCCCGGTGGGCGGGGCTAAAAGGGGCGCAGCTCATTCGTGGGCGTGGCTTGGGTGGGTGTGGCCACCAATGGGCGTGGCTCAGTGTGGGCGTGGCCTGGATGGGTGTGGCTCTTTGTAGGCGTGGCTAACTGTGGGCGTGGCTCATTGTGGGCGTGGTCTGGGTGGGCGTGGCTATCACTGGGCGTGGCTCTATAAACGTGGTCATTTGGGGCGTGGCCTGGATGGGTGTGGCTCATTATGGGCGTGGCCTAAGTGGGCGTGGCTATCAGTGGGCGTGGCTCTGTAAGCATGTATTTTGTGGGCGTGGCTTATCGGGGGGGTGGCCTGGATGGGCGTGGCCATCAGTGGGCATGGCTCTATATGCATGGTCTGGATGGGCGTGGCCATCAGTGGGCGTGGCTAATTTGTGGGAGTGGGTTGGGTGGGCGAGGCTATCGATGGGCGTGGCTCGCGATGGGCGTGGTCTGGGTGGGCGTGGCTTATCGGGGCGCGGTCTGAATGGGCGTGGCTGCAGTGGGCGTGACTATAGGCGTGGTCTTTGTGGGCGTGGCTTAGGGCGTGGTCTGGATGGGCGTGGCTCTATAGGAATTGGCTTTGTGGGCGTGGCTATTATGGGCGTGGCTATCAGTGGGCGTGGCTAACCGGCAGGACAGGCAGTGGCCCTGTGGGCGGAGCTTGTAGCCGTAGGCGGGGTTGAGGCAGCAGTCAGCCAATGGGAGTTGCTCATCCGCCAGCGGCTCGGCGCAGGCTCCGCCCCCTTCGGCGTTGGCTCCGCCCCCTTCGCCATCCTCGGCCAATCGGGTGAAGCACCACACGGGCGTGGCCGCTGGGGGGGGCGTGGCCAGGAGGGGTCAGCGGGAGGTCAGGGGGTGAACCAGTTCCTCCCAGTTCCTCCCAGTTCCTCCCAGTTCCAGTTCCTCCCAGTGCTCCCAGTATCCTCCCAGTGCTCTCCCAGTATTCCCAGTTCCTCTCAGTTCCTCCCAGTGCCCTCCCAGTATCCCCAGTGCCCTCCCAGTGCCCTCCCAGTGCCCTCCCAGTGCTCCCAGTATCCTCCCAGTTCCTCTCAGTTCCTCCAATATCCTACCAGTATCCTCCCAGTATCCTCCCAGTATCCCCAGTTGTCCCCAGTCCCCTTCCAGTGCCCCCAGTATCCTCCCAGTTCTCTCCCAGTGCATTCCTAGTACCTCCAGTGCTCCCAGTATCCTCCCAGTATCCTCCCAGTGCTCCCAGTATCCTCCCAGTTCCCTCCCAGTGCTCTCTCAGTATCCTCCCAGTTCCTCCCAGTTCCTCCCAGTATCCTGCCAGTATTGTCCCAGTGCTCCTAGTGCCCTCCCAGTGCTCCCAGTATCCTCCCAGTATCCCCAGTTCCCCCCAGTGCCCTCCCAGTTCCTCCCAGTAACCTTATTTCTCCCCAGCTCTGCCCTCCCAGTTCCTCCCAGTTCCTCCCAGTATCTTCCCAATCCTCCCAGTGCCCCCAGTGCTCCCAGTTCTGCCCTCCCAGTGCCGCCAGTACCCTCCCAGTCCACCCCAGTAACCCCAGTTCCTCCCAGTTGTTCCCTCCCAGTGCCCCCAGCCCTCCTCCCAGTTCCTCCCAGTGCCCTCCCAGTATCCTCCCAGAGCTCCCAATGCCCTCCCAGTACCCCCAGTTCCCCCTCCCAGTGCCCACAGCCCCCTCCCAGTGCCCTCCCAGTATCCTCCCAGTATTCCCAGTGCCCTCCCAGTTCCCCCAGCCTCCCTCCCAGTATTCCCAGTACCCCCAGTTCCCTCCCAGTTCCCCCCAGATCTTCCCAGTTCCCCCTAGCTCTGCTCCCCCAGTACTCCCAGTTCTTCCCAGTGCCCCCAGTTCCCCCAGCCTCCCTCCCAGTTACCTCCCAGTATTCCCAGTTCTCTCCCAGTGCCCTCCCAGTCCACCCCAGTATCCTCCCAGTGCTCCCAGTGCCTCCCCAGTGCCTTCCCAGTACCCCCAGCCTCCCTCCCAGTTCCCTCCCAGTGTTCTCCCAGTGTTCCCAGTACCCCCAGTGTCCTCTCCAGTGTCCTCCCAGTTCCTCCCAGCTCTCCCCAGTATCCTCCCAGTGCCTTCCCAGTACCCCCGTTCCCTCCCAGTTCCCTCCCAGCACCCCCAGCCTTCCTCCCAGTATCCTCCCAGTATCCTCCCAGTGCTCTCCCAGTATCCTCCCAGTCCCTCCCAGTACTCCCAATGCCGTCCCAGCTCCCTCCCAGTATTCCCAGTTTCCCCAGCTTTCCCTCCTAGTCCCCACAGCCCCACTCCAGTGCCCTCCCAGTATTCCCAGTCCCTCCCAGTATCCTCCCAGTTCCCCCAGCTCCCCCTCCCAGTCCTTCCCAGTTCCCTCCCAGTACTCCCAGTTCCCTCCCAGTACTCCCAGTTCCCTCCCAGTATTCCCAGTTCCCTCCCAGTATTCCCAGTCCCCCCAGCTCTCCCTCCCAGTTCCCTCCCAGTACTCCCAGTTCCCTCCAGCTCCCACCCAGTTCCCTCCCAGTATCCCCAGTCCCCAGTTTCCCGTTCCCAGTCCCTCCCAGTGCTCCCAGTGCCCCCAGTACCAGCCGCCCCCAGTTCCCTCCCAGTATCCCCAGTTCCCCCAGCTCTCCCTCCCAGTCCATCCCAGTAATCCCAGTGCTCCCAGTGCCCTCCCAATGTCCTCCCAGTACTCCCAGTATCCTCCCAGTACCCCCAGACTCCCTTCCAGTCCCTCCCAGTATCCCCAGTTCCCTCCCAGCCCCCTCCCAGTATCCCCAGTCCCCCCAACTCTCCCTCCCAGTATTCCCAGTTCCCTCCCAGTACTCCCAGTATCCTCCCAGTTCCCTCCAGCTCCCTCCCAGCTCCCTCCCAGTATCCCCAGTCCCCCCAGCTCTCCCTCCCAGTACCCCCAGTCCCTCCCAGTGCTCCCAGTTCCCCCAGTACCGGCCGCCCCCAGCCCCGCGCCGAGCAGCACCAGGATGAACCCCAAGGAGGTCGCCATGGGGCTAGCGGGAAGTGTGGGGGAGGGGCTGCCCTTCCCCTCCCCTCCCCCACCCCTTCCCCTCCCCTCCCCCACCCCGGCACCGCCCCTCCCCCACCCGCCCCGCCCCAACCCCCAAATTCCGCTTTTTTCACCCAATTTTTATTACAAAAAAAAAAAAGAAAAACCAAAAAAAAAATTTCGACATCGAAAGGGATGGGGGAGGGGAGGGGGAGGAGCTTCGAGGGTTGTGGGCGTGGCTTGTGGTGGGCGTGGCTTGTGGTGGGCGTGGCCAGGAGTGGGCGTGGTCAGGAGTGGGCGTGGCCTGGGTGGGCGTGGCCTCAGGGCGCCTCGCTGAAGCGTGTCACCGCGCCGGGGCGGGGCCGGCTGGGGGGCTGGGGGGGGACAGCGGGGTCACTCGGGGTCACCGAGGTCACCCCAGTGTGTCCCCAGTGTGTCCCTGGATCCTCACAGTCCCTCCCAGTGTGTCCCCAGTGTCCCTCCCGTGTCCTCCCCAGTGTCCCCAGTGTCACCTCTGGCTGCCACCACCCCAGTGTCCCCAGTCCCTCCCAATGTCCCTCCCAGTGTCCTCAATCTCCCCCAGTGTCCCCAGTGTCCTCCCAGTCCTCCCAGTGTCCCTCCCAGTGTCCCTCCCAGTATTCCCAGTGTCCCCAGTGTCCCTCCCAGTGTCCCCAGTGTCCCTCCCAGTGTCCCTCCCAGTGTCCCCAGCGTCCCTCCCAGTGTCCCCAATGTCCTCAATCTCCCCCAGTGTTCCCAATGTCCTCCCCAGTGTCCCCAATGTCCTCCCCAGTGTCCCTTCCAGTGTCCCCAGTGTGTCCCCAGTGTCCCTCCCAGTCACTGCCAGTGTCTCTAATGTCCCTCCCAGTATTCCCAGTGTCCCTCCCAGTGTCCCTGGTTCCTCCCCCAGTGTCCCCAGTGTCACCTCTGGCTGCCACCACCCCAGTGACCCCCCAGTCCCTCCCAGTGTCTCCAGTGTCCTCCCCAGCGTCCCCAGTGTCCCCACTGTCCCTCCCAGTGTCCCCAGTGTCCCTTCCAGTGTCCCTCCCAGTGTCCCCAGTGTCCCTGGATCCTCCCAGTCACTCCCAGTCCCCCCAGTATCCCCAGTGTCCCCAAGTGTCCCCATTGTCTCTCCCAGTATCCCCAGTCCCTCCCAGTCCCTCCCAATGTCCCCGATGTCCCCAATGTCCCCAGTGTCCCCACTATCCCTAATGTCCCCAATGTCCCCAGTCCCTCCCACTGTCCCCTCTGTCCTTGCTGTCACCTCCGGCCGCCTCCTGCCCAGCCCGCTGCCCCCCAATATCCCCACTACCCCCAATGTCCCCAGTCCCTCCCAGTGTCCCCAGTGTCCCCAATGTCCCCTCAGTGTCCCCACTGTCACCTCGGGTCTCCTCCTGCCCAGCCTGCTGCCCTCCAGTGTCCCCAGTCCCTCCCAGTGTCCCCACTATCCCCGATGTCCCCAGTATCCCCACTGTCCCCAGTCTCTCCCAGTGTCCCCAATGTCCCCAGTGTCCCCAATGTCCCCGATGTCCCCAATGTCCCCGATGTCCCCAGACTCCCAATGTCCCCGATGTCCCCAGACTCCCAATGTCCCCAGTCCCTCCCACTGTCCCCCGTGTCCCCGATGTCCCCGCTATCCCCAATGTCCCCACTGTCCCCATTGTCCCCAACGTCCCCAATGTCCCCAATGTCCCCAATGTCCCCAACGTCCCCAATGTCCCCAATGTCCCCAATGTCCCCAGTGTCCCCAATGTCCCCGATGTCCCCAATGTCCCCGATGTCCCCGATGTCCCCAGACTCCCAATGTCCCCAGTCCCTCCCACTGTCCCCAGTGTCCCCGATGTCCCTGCTATCCCCAATGTCCCCAGTGTCCCCGATGTCCCCAGTCCCTCCCAGTGTCCCCACTATCCCCAGTGTCCCCAAGGTCCCCAGTGTCCCCTCTGTCTTCAGTGTCCCCATTGTCACCTCGGGTCTCCTCCTGCCCAGCCCGCTGCCCCCCAATGCCCTGACTATCCCCAGTGTCCCCAGTGTCCCTGATGTCCCCACTGTCCCCAGTGTCCCCATTGTCCCCAGTCCCTCCCAGTGTCCCTGCTGTCCCCTCAGTGTCCCCATTGTCACCTCGGGTCTCCTCCTGCCCAGCCCGCTGCCCTCCTTCCAGCCCATCGCCTGCAGCATCCTGCAGCCCAGAGCAGCGTCCCGGGGCGGCTCGGTGTCCCTGCGGGGTGTCACACAGCGTCACCTCAGTGTCACCAGGGGCACCTCAGTGTCACACAGGGTCACCTCAGTGTCACACAGGGTCACCAGGGTCACACAGGGGCACCTCGGGGCACCCAGGGTCACCTCAGTGTCACCCAGGGTCACACAGGGTCACCAGGGTCACCTCAGTGTCACACAGGGTCACCCAGGGGTCACACAGGGTCACCTCAGTGTCATCAGGGTCACCTCAGTGTCACCACAGGGTCACCCAGGGTCACCTCAGGGTCACCTAGGATCACCTATGGTCACCCCAGGGGGGGAAATGTCACCTCAGGGTCACCTCAGGGTCACCTCGAGGTCACCCAGGGTCACCTCAGGGTCACCTTGGGGGGAAATGTCACCCCAGGGTCACCTCGGGATCACCCAGGGTCACCAGGAGGGGATTGTCACCCAGAGGCACCTCAGTGTCACCTCAGTGTCACCTCAGTGTCACCCCAGGATCACCCCAAGGTCACTAGGGGGAATTGTCACCTCCAGGGTCACCATGGGTCACCTCAGGGTCACCTCGGAGTCACCGAGAGTCACCTATGGTCACCCCAGGGTCACCTCGGGGTCACTCAGGGTCACTTCAGGGTCACCAGGGGGGAATTGTCACCTCGGGGTCACCCCAGGGTCACCTCAGGGTCACCTCAGGGTCACCCAGGGTCACCTCCGGGTCACCACGGGGCACCTGGGGTCACCCAGGGTCACCCAGGGTCACGTATGGTCACCTCAGGGTCACCCAGGGTCCCTAAGGGTCACCTCGGGGTCACTTCAGGGTCACCAGGGGGTTTTTTGACAGGGGGGGATTGTCACTTCAGGGTCACCCAGGGTCACCCAGGGTCACCAGGGGGAAATTGTCATCTCCAGGGTCACCTCAGGGTCACCTCGGGGTCACCAGGGGGATTGTCACCTCAGGGTGACCACAGGGTCATTCAGGGTCACCAGGGGGGGAAATGTCACCCCAGGGTCACCTCAGGGTCACCAGGGGGGATTGTCACCCCAGGGTCACCTCAGGGTCACCAGGGGATTGTCACCTCCAGGGTCACCGGGGGGGAATTGTCACCTCCAGGGTCACCTCAGGGTCAAACCCGAATAGGGGAGCTTGGAAACAACCCCAAAAACCATCTCAAAAAATCCCAAAATCACCCCAAAAACATCCCAAAATATCCCCAAAATCACCCCAAAAACACCCCAAAAATACCCCAAAAACATCCCAAAAAATCCCCAAAATCACCCCAAAAACACCCCAAAAATACCCCAAAAAAATTCCCAAAATCACCCCAAAAACATCCCAAAAAAATCCCAAAAATACCCCAAAAAAATCCCCAATTTTGGGGTTTCTCCCCCCACATTTTGGGGTCTTTCCCCCCCCAATTTTGGGGTCTCTCCTCCCCAATTTTGGTGTCTCTCCTGCCTAATTTTGGGGTCTCTCCTCCCCAATTTTGGGGTCTCTCCTCCCCCAATTTTGGGGTCTCTCCTCCCACATTTTTGGGGTCTCACCTCCCCAATTTTGGGGTTTCTCCTCCCTAATTTTGGGGTCTCTCCCGCCCAATTTTGGGGTCTCTCCTCCCCAATTTTGGGGTCTCTCCTGCCCAAATTTTGGGGTCTCTCCCCCCTAATTTTTGGGTTTTTTCCCTCAACTTTTGGGGTCTCTCCCCCCTAATTTTGGGGTCTCTCCCCCCTAATTTTGGGGTCTCTCCTCCCACATTTTGGGGTCTCTCCCCCCATATTTTGGGGTCTCTCCCCCCACATTTTGGGGTCTCTCCTGCCCAATTTTGGGGTCTCTCCTCCCACATTTTTGGGTTTTTTCCCTCAACTTTTGGGGTCTCCCCCCTAATTTTGGGGTCTCTCTCCCCCTCCAGTTTTGGGGTCTCTCCTCCCCTAATTTTGGGGTCTCTCCTCCCCAATTTTGGGGTCTCTCCTCCCCAATTTTGGGATCTCTCCTCCCCAATTTTGGGGTCTCTCCCCCCTAATTTTTGGGTTTTTTCCCTCAACTTTTGGGGTCTCCCCCCTGATTTTGGGGTCTTTTCTCCACCATTTTGGGGTCTCTCCTCCCCAATTTTGGGATTTCTCCTCCCCTAATTTTGGGGTCTCTCCTCCCTAATTTTGGGGTCTCTCCCCCCACATTTTTGGGGTCTCTCCCCCCTAATTTTGGGGTCTCTCCTCCCCAATTTTGGGTTCTCTCCTCCCTAATTTTGGGATCTCTCCTGCCCAATTTTGGGGTCTCACCTCCCACATTTTGGGGTCTCTCCCCCCTATTTTTTGGGGTCTCTCCCCCCACATTTTGGGGTCTCTCCTGGTCAATTTTTGGGGTCTCACCCGGGGTTCTGCCCCCCGAATTTGCGCCGTTTGGGTTCGGGGGTCTCAGGCCCTCCCTGCTTCTCGCGACGCTCGGCGGCTCTGTCGCGATATTTCATCTGGGGAGGGGAGAAAATCCCCAAAATTAGCCCAAAATTAGCCCTAAATTAACCCAAAATTAGCCCAGAATTAGCCCAAAATTAGCCCAGAATTAGCCCAAAATTAGCTCAAAATTACAGCAAAATTATCCCCAAAATTAGCCCAAATTTAGCCCAAAATCACCTTGAAATGCACCCCAGAATAATCTCAAAATTAGCCCAAAATCATCCCAAATCATCCCAAATATTACCCTGAAATTACCCCCAAAATCATCCCAAAACTAGCCCAAAATTATCCCCAAAATCATCCCAAAATTGGCCCAAAATTATCCCCAAAATCACCTCAAAACCACCTCAAAATTATCCCAAAATCTATCCCAAAATTATCCCAAAATCTGCCCAAAATTATCCCCAAGTTAGCCCAAAATTATCCCAAAATCCACCCCAAAATTACCCCCAAAATTACCCCCAAAATCACCACAGTGTCCCCAATGTCCCCTCATCCCTGATGTCCCCGCAATGTCCCCAATGTCCCCAATGTCCCCACTGTCCCCAATGTCCCCAATATCCCCAATATCCCCAGTGTCCCCTCTGTCCCTCACCTTGCTGTCCCCAATGTCCTCAATGTCCCTAATATCCCCAATGTCCCCAGTGTCCCTGATGTCCCCAATATCCCTCTGTCCCTCACCTCGCTGTCCCCAATGTCCCCACTGTTCCCTCAGTGTCCCCAATGTCCTTCCAGTGTCCCCAATGTCCCCCTGTCCCCACTGTCCCCACTGTCCCCAATGTCCCTCACCTCACTGTCCCCAATGTCCTCAATGTCCCCAGTGTCCCCTCTGTCCCCAGTGTGTCCCCAATGTCCCCTCAGTGTCCGCAATGTCCCCAGTGTCCCCAATGTGTCCCCACTGTCCCCTCTGTCCCTCACCTCGCTGTCTCCAATATCCCCTCAGTGTCCCCTCAATGTCCCCAATGTCGCCACTGCCCTATCAGTGTCCCCAATGTCCCCCCAGTGTCCCCAATGTCCCCAATATCCCCAATGTCTCCAATGTCCCCAATATCCCCTCAGTGTCCCCAGTGTCCCCAGTCTCTCCCAATGTCCCCAATGTCCCCAATATCCCCTCAGTGTCCCCAATGTCCCCAATCCCCCCAATGTCCCCTCAATGTCCCCAAAGTCCCCAATGTCCCCAATATCCCAAATGCCCCCAATCCCCACTGTCCACAATGTCCCCCAATGTCCCCAATATGCAGTACCCTGATCCCCACTTGATACAGTAATACAGTGTCCAGTGTCTGATATTCCTTGCTGTCACAATGTGCTTGTGTCATACAGTGATCACACTTGATACAGTAAATACAGTGTCCCACTGATACAGTAATGCAATGTCCCCTCTGTCCTTCACCATAAACAATGCAATATCCCAATGTCCCAGTATCCCAATGTCCCTCTTACTTTAATATTTAGTAATCTGAATATCACAATGTCCCAAATCCCTCAATGTCACACAATCACAATGTCCACCCTGTCCACCCAATGCAATGTCCCTCTGTCCCTGTAAATATCTTATAAGCATGCAATGTCACAATGTCCCCAATGTCCCCAATATCCCCTCAATGTCCCCAAAGTCCCCAGTGTCCCCTATGTCCCCAGTGTCCACAGAGTCCCCAGTGTCCCTCTGTCCCTCACCTCGCTGTCCCCTCTCTCCTCAGCCGCAGCTTGCTGACTTCGCCGCTGCAGCTCCAGGTTTTGCTTTGGGGGCAAAAATGACATTTTGGGGTCCCAAAATCACCCCAGAGTGTCCCCAGGGTGTCCCCAGGGTGTCCCCAGGGTGTCCCCAGGGTGTCCCCAATGTCCCCAAGGTCACAGGGGTGGCTTTGGGGTGTTTTTGGGGTATTTTTGGGTTGGTTTTGGTGTATTTTTGGGGCTGTTTTGGGGTGTTTTTGGGGTGGTTTTGGGGTGTTTTTGGGATGTTTTTGAGGTATTTTTTAGGTATTTTCAGGCTGATTTTGGGTTGTTTTTGGGTTATTTTTGGGTTGGTTTTGGGCTATTTTTGGGCTATTTTCAGGCTGATTTTGGGGTATTTTTGGGGTGGTTTTGGGATTTTTTGGGGTATTTTCAGGCTGATTTTGGGGTATTTTTTGGGTATTTTTGGGTTGTTTTTGGGATATTTTCAGGCTGATTTTGGGATATTTTTTGGGTATTTTTGGGATATTTTTTGGGATATTTTTGGGAATTTTTTGGGTATTTTTGGGGGAATTTTTGGGTTATTTTTGGGGTATTTTGGTGTTTTGGGGTGTTTTTGGGTTGGTTTTGGGGTATTTTCAGGCTGATTTTGGGGTTTTTTTGGGGTATTTTTGGGTTGTTTTTGGTTTTTCAGGCTGATTTTGGGGTATTTTTTGGGTATTTTTGAGTTATTTTTGGGGTATTTTCAGGCTGATTTTGGGGTATTTTTTGGGTATTTTTGAGTTATTTTTGGGGTATTTTCAGGCTGATTTTGGGGTATTTTTGGGGTGGTTTTGAGGTATTTTTTAGGTATTTTTTAGGTATTTTCAGACTGATTTTGGGCTGTTTTTGGGGAATTTTTGGGGTGGTTTTGGGATTTTTTGGGGTATTTCCAGGCTGATTTTGGGGCTGTTTTGGGGTATTTTTGGGTTGTTTTTGGGGTTGTTTTGGAAGTATTTTTGGGGTATTTTTGGGCTAATTTTTTGGGTATTTTCAGGCTGATTTTGGGCTGGTTTTGGGGTATTTTTGGGTTGTTTTTGGATATTTTTTGGGTATTTTCAGGCTATTTTGAGCTGTTTTTAGGGTATTTTTGGGTTGTTTTTGGATATTTTCAGGGAATTTTCTGGGAATTTTGGGAGCTATTTCTGCACTATTTCTGGGATATTTTTGGGATATTTTTGTGATACTTTTAGGATAGTTTTAGGATATTTTTAAGATATTTCTGGGGTATTTTTTGGATACTTTGAGGGAATTTTTGGAGCTATTTCTGCACTATTTCTGGACTATTTTTGGGATATTTTTGTGATCCTTTTAGGATATTTTTAGGGTATTTTTGGGATATTTTTGGGGAATTTTTGGGGTATTTTCAGAGCTATTTTTGCACTATTTCTGGGATATTTTCAGGATATTTTCAGGATATTTTCAGGACATTTTCAGGATATTTTCTGGATACTTTTTTGGATTTTTCGGGGTATTTTCAGAGCTATTTCTGCACTATTTTGGGGATATTTCTGGGATGTTTTTAGGATATTTTCAGGATATTTTCAGGACATTTTCAGGATATTTTTGCCATACTTTCAGGACATTTTCAGGACACTTTTAGGACACTTTTAGGATAATTTCAGGGTACCTTGTGCAGCCCCGAGAGCTGCTGGTGGCGCAGCAGAGCCTCCCTGCTGGGAACTGGGATGTTTCCTGAGACTTTGGGCACAATTTGGGGATATTTTTGGGGTATTTTTTGGAAATTTTCAGGGAATTTTCAGTGAATTTTCTGGGAATTTTGGGGGTTTTTTGGAGCTATTTCTGGGATATTTTTGTGATAGTTTTGGGACATTTCTGGAATATTTTTAGGGTATTTTCAGTGATTTTTCAGAGAATTTTCTGAAAATTTCGAAGCTATTTCTGCACTACTTCTGCGATATTTTTGCGATACTTTAGGAATATTTCTGGGATATTTTTGGGATATTTTTAGGATATTTTCAGGATATTTTTAGGACATTTTTAGGATACTTTTACGATATTTTTAGGATATTTTCAGGACATTTTTTGGATACTTTCAAGATAATTTCAGGATATTTTCAGGAAAATTTCAAAACATTTTCAGGATATTTTCAGGATATTTTTAGGATATTTTCAGGACATTTTCAGGATATTCTCAGGATAATTTCAGGATAATTTCAGGATATTTTCAGGATATTTTTAGGATACTTTTAGTATATTTTTAGGATATTTTCAGGACATTTTTAGGACACTTTCAAGATAATTTCCGGATATTTTCAGGATATTTTTACGATATTTTCAGGACGTTTTTAAAATATTTTCAGGACATTTTCAGGATATTTTCAGAATATTTTCAGGACACTTTCAGGACATTTTCAGGACATTTTTGGGACACTTTTAGGATAATTTCAGGATACCTTGTGCAGCCCCGAGAGCTGCTGGTGGCGCAGCAGAGCCTCCCTGCTGGGGAACTGCCGGCGGCACAGCAAACACGCCAGCTTGGCCCAGTCGGTCAGAGGCTCCTCCTGAATGCCAGAATTGCCAATTCCTCCTCCTCCTCCTCCTCCTCCTCCTCCTCCTCCTCCTCCTCCTCCTCCTCCTCCTCCTCCTCCTCCTCCTCCTCCTCCTCCTCCTCCTCGCTCTCCTTCCTCTTCACTCTCGCTCTCCCCGCTGTAGGCAGCCACCAGCCCTCGGGGGGGGCTCTGGGG
>NW_028147459.1:1493926-1544203 GCF_008360975.1 Lichenostomus cassidix
GTGACCCTATGGGTGACTCTATGGGGTGACCCTATGGGGTGACCCTGTGGGTGACCCTATGGGGTGACTCTATGGGGTTCCCTATGGGGTGACTCTATGGGGTGACTCTATGGGGTGACCCTGTGGGGTGACCCTGTGGGGTTCCCTATGGGGTGACTCTATGGGGTGACCCTATGGGGTGACTCTGTGGGGTGACTCTATGGGGTGACCCTATGGGTGACCCTATGGGGTTCCCTATGGGGTGACCCTATGGGTGACTCTATGGGGTGACCCTGTGGGTGACCCTATGGGGTGACCCTATGGGGTTCCCTATGGGGACTATGGGGCAACTATGGGGTTCCAAATGAGAGCTATGGGGTGACTCTATAGGACAGCTATAGGGCATCTATAGGGCAGCTCCAAATGGGAGTTATAGGGTTTCTATGGGGCATCTATAGGGCAGCCATGGGGCAGTTCTAGGGCAGCTATGGGGCCGCTATAGGGCCGCTATAGGGCCGCTATGGGGCAATCCCACACTCACAGAGGCAGCCCTGGATGCTGTAGCACGCCCGGAACTGCACGGTCCCCATCCCGATCTATGGGGCTGGGGGATCTATGGGGCAGCTATGGGGGATCTATAGGATTTTGGGGGATATCTATGGGGCAGGGGTATCTATGGGTCAGCCCCACAGGGACTCACGGAGGCATCCCTGGATGCTGTAGCACGCCCGGAACTGCTCTGTTCCCATCCCGATCTATGGGATTTGGGGTTTCTCTATGGGATTTGGGGTTTCTCTATGGGGCAGGAGGATCTATGGGGCAAGGTGATCTATGGGGCAGCCCCACAGGGACTCACGGAGGCATCCCTGGATGCTGTAGCACGCCCGGAGCTGCTCTGTTCCCATCCTGATCTATGGGATTTGGGGTTTCTCTATGGGATTTGGGGTTTCTCTATGGGATTTCGGGTTTCTCTATGGGATTTGGGGTATCTATGGGGCAGCCATGGGGTACCTATGGGGCAGGGGTATCTATGGGGCAGCCCCACACTCACAGAAGCAGCCCTGGATGCTGTAGCACGCCCGGAACTGCACTGTTCCCATCCCTATCTATGGGATTTGGGGTTTCTCTATGGGGCAGGGGTATCTATAGGGCAGGGGGCTCTATGGGGCAGCCCCACAGGGACTTACGGAGGCATCCCTGGATGCTGTAGCACGCCCGGAACTGCACTGTCCCCATCCCTATCTATGGGATTTGGGGTTTCTCTATGGGATTGGGGGTATCTATGGGGCAGGGGGCTCTATGGGGCAGGGTTATCTATGGGGCAGCCCCACAGGGACTCACAGAGGCATCCCTGGATGCTGTAGCACGCCCGGAACTGCACGGTCCCCGCGCCGCCGCCCGCCGTGGGGCAGGAGGGACCCCCCGCCCTGTGCCCCACACAGCCCCGCGAGCGCCGCTGCTGCCCCACCGTGCTCCTGCAGGCGATGTCGCCCCACAGGGGCCGGGCGCAGGGGCTCCACGCGCCCCACGGACCCCAGTGGGGCGGGTCTGTGGGGCGGGGGGGTCACCGGGGGTCACCATGTGTCACCGATGTCACCAAGGGTCACCCAGTGTCACCCAGCCCCACCGAGCCCCACCGAGCCCCCCAGGTGCCCCATGGGGAGGGGGGAGATGTGGGGATGCCGCCCATCCAAGCCCCGCCCCTTTCAGCCCCGCCCCTTGTAGCCCCGCCCATTTCAGCCCCACCCATCCAAGCCCCGCCCCTTTCAGCCCCACCCATCCAAGCTCCGCCCCTTTTGCCCCGTCTTGCCAAGCCACGACCCTCTCAGCCCCACCCCTCCAAGCCCCGCCCATTTTATCCCCACCCATCCAAGCCCCGCCCCCGAAGCCCCGCCCCCTGACCTGGGCAGAGAGCCTTGATCTCCTATAGGCTCCACCCACCCAAGCCCCGCCCCTTTAAGCCCCACCCTTTCAAACCCCGCCAATTTTCGCCCCGCCCTCTTTGACCCCACCCATCCAATCCTCCCCCTTTTAACTCCACCCTTCCAACCCCACCCCTTTCAGCCCCACCTCCAAGCCACGCCCCCCACCCCTCCGTTACGCCTCTGAACCCCACCATCAAACCCCACCCCCTTAAGCCACACCATCAAGCCACTCCCACTCGATACCACCCCAAGCCCCCGCCCCAGAACCCCCACACCTAATGATCATTTTTATCCTACAAGCTCCACCCCTCCAGCAACCCCACTCCTCAAGCCCCGCCCCTTTAAGCCCCACCCCACTAAGCCCCGCCCATTTTGACCCCCGCTCAGCCCCTCCAAGCCCCTCCCCTTTTCCCCACCCACCCAAGCCACGCCCCTCCAAGCCCCCCCCCCTTTGCCCCACCTCGCCAAGCCACGCCCCCTTTGACCCCACCCCTCCAAAACCTGCCTCTCTCCACCCGCCCTTTAAGCCCCACCCTTTCTGACCCACCCATTCAACCCCCCTTCCAACCTCACCCCTTCAAGCTCCACCTTTTTCACCCCCACCACCAGCCCCGCCCCCACACATCCAAACCACACGCCCATTTAACCCCACCACCAAACCCCACCCCTTTAAGCCACGCCCTTTTTACCCCACCCAGTCAAACCCCGCCCCTTTCAGCTCCACCCCTTTTTTACCCCACCACCCCCGGCCACGCCCCTCACATCCAAACCACGCCCATTTTGACCCCACCCATTCAAGCCCCACCCCCTCCAGGCCCCGCCCCCTCACCTGGGCTTGGACACTTGCTCTCCTAGGCTCCACCCACAAGCCACGCCCTTTTTAACCCACCCATCAAACCCCGCCCCTTTTGACCACCATCCACGTTCCGCCCTTTATTGCCCCGCCCATCCAAGCCACGCCCTTTAAGCCCCACCCCTCCAAGCCACGCCTTTTGACCCACCCATCCAACCCCTACCCATTTTTACCTCTCCCTCAAAGCCCGCCCCTTTTACCCCACCCCACCAAGCCCCACCCTTCCGACCCCACCCCTCCAAGCCCCGCCCCCTCCAGCCCCACCCCTTCAGGCCCCGCCCCTCACCCGGGCACGGCTCTCTGCTCCCGCAGGTTCCCCGCCGTGACTCCGCCCCCTCGCAGCCACGCCCCCCGTGTTTTGGGGAGGGGTCGTCGCAGGCGCGCCGCAGCGTGACCCCGCCCAGCCCGCACGTCACCGGACAGGGCGTGGCCGGAGACCACGCCCCCCACGCGCCGTCCACTGGGGAGAGGGGGAAAGGGGGCGGGGTTAGGGGAAGCCACGCCCACCCGGGGGTGGTTTGGGGGTCCCATGGGGGGACTGGGGGTTCCGGGGGTTTGGGATTCATGAGGGTCCCATGGGGTCTGGGGTGATTTGGGGGTCCTGAGGTCTGGGGTTTCCAGGGGGCTTGGGGGAATTCATGAGGGTCCCATGGCAGTCCCAGGGGGTCTGGGGGTTGTTTGGGGGTCCCAGGGGTGGTTTGGGGGTCCTGAGGGGGCTGGGGGTTCCTGGGGGGGTTTTGGGGAATTCATGAGGGTCCCAGGGGGGTCCTGGGGGGTTCTGGGGGTGGTTTGGGGTTCCCAGGGGGGGTCCCGGGCGGGTCTCGGGGAGTTCCTGGGGGGTCCCTGGCTGTCCCAGGGGGTCTTGGAGTGTCCCCGGGGGTCCCTGGCTGTCCCAAGGTCTCTCAGGGTGTCTCAGGGAGTCTCAGGGGTCTGTCTCCCGAGAGTCTCTCAGGGGTCTCTCCCGGGGGTCTCAGGCTGTCCCAAGGGGTCTCTCAGGGGGTCCCCGGGGGTCTCGGGGGGTCTCAGTGGTCTCTCAGGGGTCTCTCAGGGGGTCTCAGGCTATCTCAGGGGTCTCAGGGGTCTCTCTCCCAGGGGTCTCTCCCAGTGGTCTCTCAGGGTGTCTCTCAGGGGTCTCTCAGTGGGTCTCGGGGGTCTCTCAGGGGGTCCCAGGGGGTCTCAGGGGGTCTCAGTGGTCTCTCAGGGTGTCCCCCGGGGTCTCAGGGGTCTCTCCCGGGGGTCTCAGGCTGTCCCAAGGGGTCTCTCAGGGTGTCCCCGGGGGTCTCAGGGGTCTCTCAGGGGGTCCCCGGGGGTCTCTCAGGGGGTCTCAGGGGTCCCAGTGGTCTCTCAGTGGTCTCTCAGGGGGTCCCTGGGGGTCTCAGTGGTCTCTCAGGGGGTCTCAGTGGTCTCTCAGGGTTCTCTCAGTGGTCTCTCAGGGGTCCCAGGGGGTCTCAGTGGTCTCTCAGGGTGTCCCCGGGGGTCTCGGGGGTCTCTCAGTGGTCTCTCAGGGGGTCTCAATGGTCTCTCAGGGGTCCCTGGGGGTCTCTCAGGAGGTCTCTCACCCGGGCAGGGGGGCAGCCCCGGGCACGGCTCTCTCTCAGCTCCTTTCCCGTCGCACGGAGCTCCGGGAGGGTCGCGGGAAGGCTCGGGGGAGTCGCAGCGGCGCGCGCGGCTCCGGCTGGGCTCCGAGCCCCCCGAGGACCCCCGGCACGACCCCGAGCACGACCCCCACGGGCCCCAGGCGCCCCACGCCCCGGCGACTGCGGGGGGAAAGGGGTTGGGGTCTGTCCCGATCGGTCCGACCCCTCCCCAGCCCTTCCCGACCCTTTCCCGACCCTTTCCGACCCCTCCTCACCAATTTCCGTCCTTTCTCGACCCCTCCTCATCCCTTCCCGACCCTTCCCCACCCTTTCCCGACTCCTCCCGACCCCTCCTCACTTCTTCCCCAGCCCTTCCCGACCCCTCCTCACTTTTTCCGACCTCTCCCCGACCCCTCCTCAACCTTTCCGTCCTTTCCCGACCCCTCCCCAGTCCTTCCAGACCCTTCCCCACCCCTTCCCGACCCCTCACCACCCATTTCAGCTTCCCGACCTCATCCATTCCCATCTCCTCCCGACCCCTCCCCAGCCCCTCCCGACTCTTCCCTACTCTTCCCGACCCCTCCTCACTTTTTCCCGACCCTTCCTCACACCTTTCCGCTCTTTCCCGACCCCTCCCCAATCCTTCCAGACCTCTTCCCAATTCCTCCGACCCCTCCCCACCCATTCCCGACCCCTCCTCGCTTCTTCCCGACCTCTTCCCCATCCTTTCCCGACCCCTCCTCACCAATTTCCATCCTTTCCCGACCCCTCCTCAATCATTCCCGACCCCTCCCCAGCCCTTCCCGACCTCTTCCCGACCCCTCCTCACTTCTTCCCGACCCCTCCCCACCCCTTCCCGACCCCTCCCTCACCTTTCCGTCCTTTCCCGACCCCTCCCCAACCCTTCCAGACCTCTTCCCGACCCCTCCTCACTCTTTCCCGACCCCTCCCCACCCCTTTCCAGCCCCTTTCCGACCCCTCCTCACTTCTTCCCGACTTCTTTCCCTGCCCCTTCCACCTTCTCATCCATTCCCATCTCCTCCCGACCCTTCCCCAATCCTTCCAGACCCTTCCCCACCCCTTCCCGACCCTTTCCCGACCCCTCCCCACCCTTTCCAGCTCCTTTCCCGACCCTTTCCCGACCCCTCCCCACCCTTTCCAGCTCCTTTCCCGACCCTTTCCCGACCCCTCCCCACCCTTTCCAGCTCCTTTCCCGACCCCTTCCTCACCAATTTCCGCCCTTTCCCAACCCCTCCCCAATCCTTCCAGACCTCTTCCCGACCCCCTCCCCACTTTTCCCGACCCCTCCTCATCCATTCCCATCTCCTCCCGACCCCTCCTCACACCTTCCCGACTTCTTCTTACCCCTTCCCGACCCCTCCTCAACCTTTCCGTCCTTTTCCGACCCCTACTCATCCCTTTCCCGACCCCTCTTCTCTTCTTCCCGACCCTTTCCCGACCCCTCCTCACCAATTTCCATCCTTTCCCGACCCCTCCTCAATCATTCCCGACCCCTCCCCAGCCCTTCCCGACCTCTTCCCGACCCCTCCTCACTTCTTCCCGACCTCTTCCCGACCCTTTCCTGACCCTTCCTCTCACCTTTCCGTCCTTTCCCGACCCCTCCCCAATCCTTCCAGACCTCTTCCCAATTCCTCCGACCCCTCCCCACCCATTCCCGACCCCTCCTCAATCCTTCCCGACGCATTCCCGACCCCTCCCCAGCCCTTCCCGACCCTCTCCCGACCCCTCCTCATCCCTTCCCGACCCCTCCCCATCCATTCCCATCTCCTCCTGACCCCTTTCCGCCCCTTCCCGACTCTTCCCGACCCTCCTCACTCTTTTCCCGACCCTCCCCACCCTTTCCCGACTCCTCAACCTTCCCCTTTCCCGACCCCTCCCCAATCCTCCAGACCTCTTCTCGCTTTTTCCCGACCCTTCTCCGATCCCTCCTCACCCTTTCCCGACCCCTCCTCACCAATTTCCGTCCTTTCCCGACCCTTCCTCAATCCTTCCCCACCCTTCCCGACCCTTCCCGACCCCTCCTCATCCCTTCCCATCTCCTCCCGACCCCTCCCCAGCCCTTCCCGACCCCTCCTCAATCCTTCCCGACCCCTCCTCACTTCTTCCCGACCTCTTCCTGACCCTTTCCCGACCCCTCCCCAATCCTTCCAGCCCCTTCCCGACCCCTCCCTCATCCCTTCCCGACCCTCCTCATCCATTCCCATCCCTTCCCGACCCCTCCCCAGCCCTTCCCCACCTTCCCGACTCTTTCCTTCCCCTTCCCGCCCCTCCCCACTTTTTCCCGACCCTCTCACCAATTTCCCGACCCCTCCCCAATCCTTCCAGACCTTTTCCCGACCCTTCCCCACCCTTCCTGACCCTTTCCAGCCCCTTTCCCGAACCCTCCCCACTCCTTTTCCCGACTCTTCCCCCTCTCCCGCCTCTCCCCTCCCCCCAGTTGTCGCCTGCCGTCCCCTCCCCCTCACCGGGACACTCCTCGGTGTCACCCTGGCACTGTCGCGTCTCCTGGCTGTCGCCAGAGCCACACGTCCCCCCGCAGCGGGCAGGTGGCTCCGAGCAGCTCCTGTCGCGCCGCTGCACACCTGAGCCGCAGGTGACAGAGCAGCTGCCCCACGGTGACCACGAGCTCCAGCCGCCCGCCACTGGGGACAGGGAGGGGACAGGTGACATCTGGGTGTCCGGTGTCCCCACTGGTCATCTCGGTGTCCCCACTGGTCATCTCTGTGTCCCCAGTGTCCCCAGTGTCCCCTCAAGTCACCTCTGTGTCCCCACAGGTCATCTCTGTGTCCCCCTCAGTGTCCCCACTGGTCATCTCTGTGTCCCCTCAGTGTCCCCAGTGTTCCCACGGGTCATCTCGGTGTTCCCACAGGTCATCTCTGTGTCCCCAGCGTCCCCTCAAGTCACCTCAGTGTCCCCACAGGCCATCTCTGTAACCCCACTGGTCATCTCAGTGTCCCCAGTGTCCCCACAGGTCATCTCTGTGTCCCCTCAGTGTCCCCAATGTCCCCACTGGTCATCTCTGTGTCCCCCTCAGTGTCCCCAGTGTCCCCTCAAGTCACCTCTGTGTCCCCACTGGTCATCTCTGTGTCCCCTCAGTGTCCCCATAGGTCATCTCTGTGCCCCCAATGTGTCCCCAGTGGTCATCTCTGTGTCCCCTCAGGTCACCTCTGTGTCCCCTCAGTGTCCCCAGTGTCCTCACTGGTCATCTCTGTGTCCCCTCAGTGTCCCCAGTGTCCCCTCAAGTCACCTCTGTGTCCCCACAGGTCATCTCTGTGTCCCCAGGTCACCCCCAGCCGTGTCCCCAGTGTCCCCACAGGTCACCCCACTGTCCCCACAGGTCATCCCTGTGTCCCTCAGTGTCCCCAGTGTCCCCTTAGGTCACCCCCAGGGTCACCTCTGTGTCCCCAATGTCCCCACGGGTCATCTCTGTGTCCCCTCAGTGTCCCCACGGGTCATCTCTGTGTCCTCTCAGGTCACCTCCGTGTCCCCAGTGTCCCCTCAGGTCACCACCAGGGTCATCTCTGTGTCCTCTCAGTGTCCCCACGGGTCATCTCTGTGTCCCCACAGGTCACCTCTGTGTCCCCAGTGTCCCCTCAGGTCACTTCTGTGTCCCCACAGGTCACCCCCAGGGTCACCTCAGTGTCCCCAGTGTCCCCCCAGGTCATCTCTGTGTCCCCACAGGTCATCTCAGTGTCCTCAGTGTCCCCACGAGTCACCCCCAGGGTCACCACCGTGTCCCCAGTGTCCCCTCAGGCCACCCCTGTGTCCCCACAGGTCACCCCCAGGGTCACCTCTGTGTCCCCAATGTCCCACAGGTCACCCCCCTGTCCCCTTGGTGTCTCCCCCACGTGTCCCCATGTCCCCTCTGGGTGTCCCCATGTCCCCTCCATGTCCCCCGTGTCCCCTCCCTGTCCCCAATGTCCCTCCCTGTCCCCAGTGTCCCTCCATGTCCCCAGTGTCCCTCCATGTCCCCACCGTGTCCCCATGTCCCCAGTGTCCCTCCCTGTCCCCAATGTCCCTCCATGTCCCCAGTGTCCCTCCCTGTCCCCAGTGTCCCTCCCTGTCCCCAATGTCCCTCCATGTCCCCAGTGTCCCTCCCTGTCCCCAATGTCCCTCCCTGTCCCCAGTGTCCCTCCATGTCCCACCGGCGCAGCACGGCATGTCACACGCCCTCAGCTGCCACTCGCTGGTGTCGCCATTGTCACCGGCCGGGCTGCGGCTCCGCCCCCTCAGCTGTGTCCCCTCGCCGCAGGTCACCGAGCAGTGGCTCCAGGCTGTCCAGGGTCCCCACTGGCCCTGCCTGGGGACAGGGACAGCCGGGGTCAGCCGGGGTCACCTGGGTCACCTGGGGTCACCTGGGGTTACCTGGGTCCATTCAGGGTCCCCCAGGGTCACCAGAGTCACTCAGGGTCACCTGGGGACAGCTGGGTCACCTGGGTCACCCAGTGTCACTCAGTGTCCCCAGAGTCCCCCAGGGTCACTCAGTGTCCCCCAAGGTCACCCAGGGCCACCCAAGTCACTCAGTGTCACCTGGGTCACCCAGGGTCACCTGGGGTCACCTGGGTCACTCAGTGTCACCAGGATCTGGTGAGGTCACTCATTGTCACTTGGGGTCACTCAGTGTCCCCGAGGGTCATTCAGTCTCCCCAAGGGTCACCCAGGGTCACTCAGTGTCACCAGGGTCCATCCAGGGTCACTCACTGTCCCCCAGGGTCACTCAGTGTCACCTGTGTCCATCTAAGGTCACTCAGTGGCCCCCAGGGTCACTCAATGTCACTGTCTCCAGAGTCACCCAAGGTCACCCAGGGTCACTCAGTGTCACCAGGATCACCTGAGGTCACTCAGTGTCTCCAAAGTCACTCAGGGTCACCTGGGTCCATTCAAGGGTCACTCAGTGTCCCCAAGGGTCACTCAGGGTCACTCAGTGTCCCCCCAGCCCCTCCCCCCCCACGTGGGCGGGGCTAAAGGGCAGGAATTGAGTGGGTGGAGCCTAGGTGGGCGTGGCTTGGATGGGGGTGGCTCCACTGGGACACATTGAGTGGGCGTGGCTTCTTGTGGGCGTGGCTTGGATGGGCGTGGCTTTAGATGGGCGTGGCTACCAGTGGGTGTGGCTCATTACAAGCATGGCCTAGAAGCGTGTGGCTCTTTAGAGGTGTGGCCAGTTGTGGGCGTGGCTTATTGGGGTGTGGTCTGGGTGGGTGTGGCTATCAGTGGGTGTGGCTCTATAGGCGTGGTCTTGGTGGGCGTGGCTATCCGTGGGCGTGGTTCTATAGCCGTGGCTAATTGTGGGTGTGGTTCATTATGGGCGTGGTCTGGATGGGCGTGGCTATCAGCGGGCGTGGCAATTATGGGCGTGGCTCATTGTGGGCGTGGCTTGGATGGGCGTGGCTCATTGTGGGCGTGGTCTCAGTGGGTGTGGCTATCAGTGGGCGTGGCCCTATAGGCATCGTCCGGGTGGGCGTGGCTATCAATGGGCGCGGTTTATCGGGGCGTGGTCTGGGTGGGTGGGGCTATCAGTGGGCGTGGCTAATTGGGGTGAATTTGTGGGTGTGGTCTGAGTGGGTGTGGCTCTTTATGGGCGTGGCTATCAGTGGGCGTGGCTAACCGGCAGGACAGGCAGTGGCCCTGTGGGCGGAGCTTGTAGCCGTAGGCGGGGTTCAGGCAGCAGTCAGCCAATGGGAGTTGCTCATCCGCCAGCGGCTCGGCGCAGGCTCCGCCCCCTTCGGCGTTGGCTCCGCCCCCTTCGCCATCCTCGCCCAATCGGGTGAAGCACCACACGGGCGTGGCCGCTGGGGGGGGCGTGGCCAGGAGGGGTCAGCGGGAGGTCAGGGGGTGAACCAGTTCCTCCCAGTATCCTCCCAGTATCCCCAGTGCCTTCCCAGTATCCTCCCAGTGCTCCCAGTATCCTCCCAGTATCCCCTGTTGTCCCCAGTGCCCTCTCAGTTCCTCCCAGTATCCTCCCAGTTCCTCCCAGTATCCTCCCAGTATCCCCAGTTGTCCCAGTATCCTCCCAGTGCTCCCAGTATCCCCAGTGCCCTCCCAGTGCTCCCAGCTCCTCCCAGTACCGTTCCAGTGCTCCCAGTTCCTCCCAGTGCCCCCAGTATCCTCTCAGTGCTCCCAGTTCCCTCCCAGTATCGTCCCAGTGCTCCCAGCTCCTCCCAGTTCTTCCCAGTGCTCCCAGTTCCTCCCAGTATCCTCCCAGTGTCCTCCCAGTTCCTCCCAGTGCATTCCCAGCACCTCCAGTATCCTCCCAGTGCCCTCCCAGTGTCCTCCCAGTGCCCTCCCAGTGTTCCCAGCTCCTCCCAGTGCTCCCAGTATCCTCCCAGTGCCCTCCCAGTATTCCCAGTTCCTCTCAATTCTTCCCAGTGTCCTCCCAGTATCCCCAGTGCCCTCCCAGTTCCTCCCAGTAACCTTATTTCTCCCCAGCTCTGCCCTCCCAGTTCCTCCCAATTCCTCCCAGTATCTTCCCAGTGCTCCCAGTATCCTCTCAGTGCTCCCAGTATCCTTCCAGTGCTCTCCCAGTTCCTCCCAGCTCCTCCCAGTTCCTCCCAGTGCCCTCCCAGTTCTCTCCAGTGCTCCCAGTCCACGCCACCAGTGCCTCCAGTTCCCCCCAGTTCCCTCCAAGTTCCTCCCAGCTCTCCCCAGTGTCCTCCCACTATCCTCCCAGTGCCCCCAGCCTTCCTCTCAGTATTCCCAGTTCCCTGCAGCTCCCTCCCAGTTCCCTCCCAGTATCCCCAGTTCCCCCAGCTCTCCCTCCCAGTCCCTCCCAGTATTCCCAGTTCTCTCCCAGTGCCTTCCCAGTCCACCCCAGTATCCTCCCAGTGCTCCCAGTGCCTCCCCAGTGCCTTCCCAGTACCCCCAGCTCTCCCTCCCAGTCCCTCCCAGTATTCCCACTTCCCTCTCAATATTCCCAGTACCCCCAGTGTCCTCCCCAGTGTCCTCCCAGTGCTCCCAATGCCCTCCCAGTACCGCCAGTTCCTTCCCAGTTTCCTCCCAGTACTCCCAGTGTCCTCCCCAATGCCCCCCCAGTTCCCTCCCAGTATCCTCCCAGTCCCCCCCAGTTTCCTCCCAGTATTCCCAGTTCCCTCCAGCCCCCTCCCCGCTCCTTCCCAGCATCCCCAGTATTCCCAGTTCCCTCCCAGTCCCTCCCAGTGCTCCCAGTGCCCCCAGTACCAGCCGCCCCCAGTTCCCTCCCAGTATCCCCAGTTCCCCCAGCTCTCCCTCCCAGTCCATCCCAGTAATCCCAGTGCTCCCAGTGTCCTCCCAGTGCCGTCCCAATGTCCTCCCAGTACTCCCAGTATCCTCCCAGTTCCCTCCAGCTCCCTCCCAGTTCCCTCCCAGTATCCCCAGTTCCCCCAGCTCTCCCTCCCAGTACCCCCAGTGTCCTCCCCAGTGTCCTTCCAGTTCCTCCCAGTATTCCCAGTTCCCCCAGCTCTCCCTCCCAGTCCCTCCCAGTATTCCCAGTGCTCTCCCAGTCCCTCCCAGTTCCCTCCCAGTCCCTCCCAGTATTCCCAGTGCTCTCCCAGTCCCTCCCACTTCCCTCCCAGTGCTCCCAGTGCCCCCAGCCTTCCTCCCAGTGCCCTCCCAGTATTCCCAGTCCCTCCCAGTATCCTCCCAGTTCCCCCAGCTCCCCCTCCCAGTCCTTCCCAGTTCCCTCCCAGTACTCCCAGTTCCCTCCCAGTACTCCCAGTTCCCTCCCAGTATCCCCAGTCCCCCCAGCTCTCCCTCCCAGTCCCTCCCAGTGCTCCCAGTTCCCCCAGTACCGGCCGCCCCCAGCCCCGCGCCGAGCAGCACCAGGATGAACCCCAAGGAGGTCGCCATGGGGCTAGCGGGAAGTGTGGGGGAGGGGCTGCCCTTCCCCTCCCCTCCCCCACCCCTTCCCCTCCCCTCCCCCACCCCGGCACCGCCCCTCCCCCACCCGCCCCGCCCCAACCCCCAAATTCCGCTTTTTTCACCCAATTTTTATTACAAAAAAAAAAAAGAAAAACCAAAAAAAAAATTTCGACATCGAAAGGGATGGGGGAGGGGAGGGGGAGGAGCTTCGAGGGTTGTGGGCGTGGCTTGTGGTGGGCGTGGCTTGTGGTGGGCGTGGCCAGGAGTGGGCGTGGTCAGGAGTGGGCGTGGCCTGGGTGGGCGTGGCCTCAGGGCGCCTCGCTGAAGCGTGTCACCGCGCCGGGGCGGGGCCGGCTGGGGGGCTGGGGGGGGACAGCGGGGTCACTCGGGGTCACCGAGGTCACCCCAGTGTGTCCCCAGTGTGTCCCTGGATCCTCACAGTCCCTCCCAGTGTGTCCCCAGTGTCCCTCCCGTGTCCTCCCCAGTGTCCCCAGTGTCACCTCTGGCTGCCACCACCCCAGTGTCCCCAGTCCCTCCCAATGTCCCTCCCAGTGTCCTCAATCTCCCCCAGTGTCCCCAGTGTCCTCCCAGTCCTCCCAGTGTCCCTCCCAGTGTCCCTCCCAGTATTCCCAGTGTCCCCAGTGTCCCTCCCAGTGTCCCCAGTGTCCCTCCCAGTGTCCCTCCCAGTGTCCCCAGCGTCCCTCCCAGTGTCCCCAATGTCCTCAATCTCCCCCAGTGTTCCCAATGTCCTCCCCAGTGTCCCCAATGTCCTCCCCAGTGTCCCTTCCAGTGTCCCCAGTGTGTCCCCAGTGTCCCTCCCAGTCACTGCCAGTGTCTCTAATGTCCCTCCCAGTATTCCCAGTGTCCCTCCCAGTGTCCCTGGTTCCTCCCCCAGTGTCCCCAGTGTCACCTCTGGCTGCCACCACCCCAGTGTCCCCCAGTCCCTCCCAGTGTCTCCAGTGTCCTCCCCAGCGTCCCCAGTGTCCCCACTGTCCCTCCCAGTGTCCCCAGTGTCCCTTCCAGTGTCCCTCCCAGTGTCCCCAGTGTCCCTGGATCCTCCCAGTCACTCCCAGTCCCCCCAGTATCCCCAGTGTCCCCAAGTGTCCCCATTGTCTCTCCCAGTATCCCCAGTCCCTCCCAGTCCCTCCCAATGTCCCCGATGTCCCCAATGTCCCCAGTGTCCCCACTATCCCTAATGTCCCCAATGTCCCCAGTCCCTCCCACTGTCCCCTCTGTCCTTGCTGTCACCTCCGGCCGCCTCCTGCCCAGCCCGCTGCCCCCCAATATCCCCACTACCCCCAATGTCCCCAGTCCCTCCCAGTGTCCCCAGTGTCCCCAATGTCCCCTCAGTGTCCCCACTGTCACCTCGGGTCTCCTCCTGCCCAGCCTGCTGCCCTCCAGTGTCCCCAGTCCCTCCCAGTGTCCCCACTATCCCCGATGTCCCCAGTATCCCCACTGTCCCCAGTCTCTCCCAGTGTCCCCAATGTCCCCAGTGTCCCCAATGTCCCCGATGTCCCCAATGTCCCCGATGTCCCCAGACTCCCAATGTCCCCGATGTCCCCAGACTCCCAATGTCCCCAGTCCCTCCCACTGTCCCCCGTGTCCCCGATGTCCCCGCTATCCCCAATGTCCCCACTGTCCCCATTGTCCCCAACGTCCCCAATGTCCCCAATGTCCCCAATGTCCCCAACGTCCCCAATGTCCCCAATGTCCCCAATGTCCCCAGTGTCCCCAATGTCCCCGATGTCCCCAATGTCCCCGATGTCCCCGATGTCCCCAGACTCCCAATGTCCCCAGTCCCTCCCACTGTCCCCAGTGTCCCCGATGTCCCTGCTATCCCCAATGTCCCCAGTGTCCCCGATGTCCCCAGTCCCTCCCAGTGTCCCCACTATCCCCAGTGTCCCCAAGGTCCCCAGTGTCCCCTCTGTCTTCAGTGTCCCCATTGTCACCTCGGGTCTCCTCCTGCCCAGCCCGCTGCCCTCCTTCCAGCCCATCGCCTGCAGCATCCTGCAGCCCAGAGCAGCGTCCCGGGGCGGCTCGGTGTCCCTGCGGGGTGTCACACAGGGGCACACAGGGTCACCAGGGTCACCTCAGTGTCACACAGGGTCACACAGGGGTCACACAGGGGTCACTCAGGGGGCTTGTCACCTCCAGGGTCACACAGGGTCACCTCAGTGTCACCTCAGGGTCACCCAGGGTCACCTCGGGGCACCCAGGGGTCACACAGGGTCACACAGGGTCACCTCAGTGTCACCCAGGGGTCACCCAGGGTCACTGAGGGTCACCTATGGTCACCCCAGGGGGGGAAATGTCACCTCAGGGTCACCTCAGGGTCACCTCGGGGCACCCAGGGTCACCGAGGGTCACCTCAGGGTCACCTTGGGGGGAAATGTCACGCCAGGGTCACCTCTGGGTCACCCAGGGTCACCAGGAGGGGATTGTCACCCAGAGGCACCTCAGTGTCAACTCAGTGTCACCCCAGGATCACCCCAGGATCACCCCAAGGTCACTAGGGGGAATTATCACCTCCAGGGTCACCTTTGGGTCACCTCAGGGTCACCATGGGTCACCTCAGGGTCACCTCGGAGTCACCGAGGGTCACCTATGGTCACCCCAGGGTCACCTCGGGGTCACCCAGGGTCACTTCAGGGTCACCAGGGGGGAATTGTCACCTCAGGGTCACCTCAGGGTCACCACAGGGTCACCCAGGGTCACCTCAGGGTCACCACGGGGGGGATTGTCACCTCAGGGTCACCTCGAGATCACCTCAGGGTCACCTCGGAGTCACTCAGGGTCACCAGGGGGGGATTGTCACGCCAGTGTCACCCCAGGGTCACCTCGGGGTCACCAGGGGGGATTGTCATCTCCAGGGACACCTCGGGGTCACCTCGGGGTCACCAGGGGGATTGTCACCTCAGGGTGACCACAGGGTCATTCAGGGTCACCAGGGGGGGAAATGTCACCCCAGGGTCACCTCAGGGTCACCAGGGGGGATTGTCACCCCAGGGTCACCTCAGGGTCACCAGGGGATTGTCACCTCCAGGGTCACCGGGGGGGAATTGTCACCTCCAGGGTCACCTCAGGGTCAAACCCGAATGGGGGAGCTTGGAAAAAACCCCAAAAAAATCCCAAAAAATCCCAAAACACCCCAAAAAAATTCCCAAAACCACCCCAAAAAATCCCAAAATCACCCCAAAAACATCCCAAAAATACCCCAAAAAACATCCCAAAAATACCCCAAAAATACCCCAAAAAAATCCCCAAAATACCCCAAAAAACATCCCAAAAATACCCCAAAAATACCCCAAAAAAATCCCCAATTTTGGGGTCTCTCCCCCCTAATTTTGGGATCTCTCCCCCCCCAATTTTGGGGTCTCTCCTCCCCAATTTTGGTGTCTCTCCTGCCTAATTTTGGGGTCTCTCCTCCCCAATTTTGGGGTCTCTCCCCCCAATTTTGGGGTCTCTCCTCCCCCAATTTTGGGGTCTCACCTCCCCAATTTTTGGGGTCTCTCCTCCCCTAATTTTGGGGTCTCTCCCCCCATATTTTGGGGTCTCTCCTCCCCTAATTTTGGGGTCTCTCCTCCCACATTTTGGGGTCTCTCCCCCCCAATTTTTGGGTTTTTTCCCTCAACTTTTGGGGTCTCTCCTCCCCAATTTTGGGGTCTCTCCTCCCCAATTTTGGGGTCTCTCCTCCCTAATTTTGGGGTCTCTCCTCCCCCAATTTTGGGGTCTCTCCCCCCATATTTTGGGATCTCTCCTGCCCAATTTTTGGGGTCTCTCCTCCCACATTTTGGTGTCTCTCCCCCCACATTTTTGGGGTCTCTCCTCCCCTAATTTTGGGGTCTCTCCTGCCTCCAATTTTGGGGTCTCTCCTCCCTAATTTTGGGATCTCTCCCCCCCAATTTTGGGGTCTCTCCTCCCCAATTTTGGGGTCTCTCCTCCCTAATTTTGGGGTCTCTCCTCCCCAGTTTTTGGGTTTTTTCCCTCAACTTTTGGGGACTCTCCTCCCACATTTTGGGGTCTCTCCCCCCCAATTTTGGGGTCTCTCCTCCCCAATTTTGGGGTCTCTCCCCCCTAATTTTGGGGTCTCTCCTCCCTAATTTTGAGGTCTCTCCCCCCACATTTTGGGGTCTCTCCTCCCCCAATTTTGGGGTCTCTCCCCCCCCAATTTTGGGGTCTCTCCCCCACATTTTGGGGTCTCTCCTCCCTCCAATTTTGGGGTCTCACCTCCCACATTTTGGGGTCTTTCCCCCCTATTTTTTGGGGTCTCTCCCCCCACATTTTGGGGTCTCTCCTGCCCAATTTTTGGGGTCTCACCCGGGGTTCTGCCCCCCGAATTTGCGCCGTTTGGGTTCGGGGGTCTCAGGCCCTCCCTGCTTCTCGCGACGCTCGGCGGCTCTGTCGCGATATTTCATCTGGGGAGGGAGAAAAAATCCCCAAAATTAGCCCAAAATTAACCCAAAATTAGCCCAGAATTAGCCCAAAATCATCCCAAAATTACAGCAAAATTATCCCCAAAATTAGCCCAGAATTAGCCCAAAATTAGCCCAGAATTAGCCCAAAATTAGCCCAGAATTAGCCCAAAATTAGCTCAAAATTACAGCAAAATTATCCCCAAAATTAGCCCAAAATTATCCCCAAAATTAGCCCAAAATCATCCCCAAATTACTGCAAAATCATCCCAAAATTATCCCAAAATTACCCCCAAAATCATCCCAAAATTAGCCCAAAATTATCCCCAAAATCACCTCAAAATCACCTCAAAATTATCCCAAAATTATCCCAAAATCTACCCAAAATTATCCCCAAGTTAGCCCAAAATTACCCCAAAATCCACCCCAAAATTACCCCCAAAATTATCCCCAAAATTACCCCCAAAATCACCACAGTGTCCCCAATGTCCCCTCATCCCTGATGTCCCCGCAATGTCCCCAATGTCCCCACTGTCCCCAGTGTCCCCTGTCCCTCACCTCATTGTCTCCAATATCCCCTCAATGTCCCCACTGTCCCCAGTGTCCCCAATGTCCTTCCAGTGTCCCCAATATCCCCTCAATGTCCCCACTGTCCCCAATGTCCCCAGCGTCCCCACTGTCCCCAATGTGCCTCACCTCACTGTCCCCAATGTCCTCAATGTCCCCAATGTCCCCAATGTCCCCACTGCCCCATCAGTGTCCCCAGTGTCCCCAATGTCCCCAGTGTCCCTCTGTCCCTCACCTCACTGTCCCCAATATCCCAATGTCCAATGTCCCAAATCCCCCCAATGTCCTCAATGTCCCCAGTGTCCCCAGAGTCTCCTCTGTCCCCAACGTGTCCCCAATATCCCCAATGTCCCTCATCCCCCAATATCCCCAATATCCCCAATGTCCCCTCAGTGTCCCCAGTGTCCCTCTGTCCCTCACCTCGCTGTCCCCAATGTCCCCAACGTCCCCTCAGTGTCCCCAATATCCCCAATGTCCCTAATATCCCCACTGCCCCATCAGTGTCCCCAATGTCCCCAATATCCCCTCAATGTCCTCAATGTCCCCGGTGTCCCCAATATCCCCAATATCCCTGATATCCCCAGTGTCCCCAATGTCCCCCTGATGTCCCCAATATCCCCAATGTCCCCTCTGTCCCCAATGTCCCCAATCCCCCCAATATCCCCTCAATGTCCCCAAAGTCCCCAATGTCCCCAATATCCCAAATGCCCCCAATCCCCCACTGTCCCCAATGTCCCCCAATGTCCCATATCCCAAATGCCCCCAATCCCCACTGTCCCCAATGTCCCCAATATCCCCAGTGTCCCCCAATGTCCCCACTGTCCCCAATGTCCCTATCCTTCCCAATGTCCCCACTGTCCCCAATGTCCCCAATGTCCCCACTGTCCCCAATGTCCCCAATGTCCCCTCTGTCCTTCACCTCGCTGTCCCCAATATCCCAATATCCCAATATCCCAATGTCCCCTCTGCCCCCAATGTCCCCAATGTCCCCAATGTCCCCAATGTCCCAAATCCCCTCAATGTCCCCACTGTCCCCAACATGTCCCCACTGTCCCCACTGTCCCCAATGTCCCTGTCCTCTGTCCTCACTCAGCTGTCCCCAATATCCCCAATGTCCCCAATGTCCCCAATATCCCCAATATCTCAATGTCCCCAATGTCCCCTCTGTCCCCCCAATGTCCCCAGTGTCCCCAATGTCCCCTCTGTCCCTCACCTCGCTGTCCCCTCTCTCCTCAGCCGCAGCTTGCTGATTTCGCCGCTGCAGCTCCAGGTTTTGCTTTGGGGGCAAAAATGACATTTTGGGGTCCCAAAGTCACCCCAAAGTCACCCCAGGGTGTCCCCAGGGTGTCCCCAGGGTGTCCCCAGGGTGTCCCCAATGTCCCCAGGGTGTCCCCAGGGTGTCCCCAATGTCCCCAAGGTCACAGGGGTGGCTTTGGGGTATTTTTGGGTTGGTTTTGGTGTATTTTTGGGGCTGTTTTGGGCTATTTTTGGGGTGGTTTTGGGGTGTTTTTGGGATGTTTTTGAGGTATTTTTTGGGTATTTTCAGGCTGATTTTGGGTTGTTTTTGGGTTATTTTTGGGTTGGTTTTGGGATATTTTTGGGGTATTTTCAGGCTGATTTTGGGGTATTTTTTGGGTATTTTTTGGTTATTTTTGGGGTATTTTCAGGCTGATTTTGGGGTATTTTTTGGGTATTTTTGGGTTATTTTTGGGGTATTTTCAGGCTGATTTTGGGATATTTCTAGGGTATTTTTGGGTTGGTTTTGGGATATTTTCAGGCTGATTTTGGGGTATTTTTTGGGTATTTTTGGGTTATTTTTGGGGTATTTTCAGGCTGATTTTGGGGTATTTTTGGGTTGGTTTTGGGATATTTTCAGGCTGATTTTGGGGTATTTTTTGGGTATTTTTGGGTTATTTTTGGGGTATTTTCAGGCTGATTTTGGGGTATTTTTTGGGTATTTTTGAGTTATTTTTGGGGTATTTTCAGGCTGATTTTGGGGTATTTTTTGGGTATTTTTGAGTTATTTTTGGGGTATTTTCAGGCTGATTTTGGGGTATTTTTGGGGTGGTTTTGAGGTATTTTTTAGGTATTTTTTAGGTATTTTCAGACTGATTTTGGGCTGTTTTTGGGGAATTTTTGGGGTGGTTTTGGGATTTTTTGGGGTATTTCCAGGCTGATTTTGGGGCTGTTTTGGGGTATTTTTGGGTTGTTTTTGGGGTTGTTTTGGAAGTATTTTTGGGCTATTTTTGGGCTATTTTTTTGGGTATTTTCAGGCTGATTTTGGGCTGGTTTTGGGGTATTTTTGGGTTGTTTTTGGATATTTTTTGGGTATTTTCAGGCTCATTTTGAGCTGTTTTTAGGGTATTTTTGGAGTGTTTTTGGGTATTTTCGGGGAATTTTCTGGGAATTTTGGGAGCTATTTCTGCACTATTTCTGGGATATTTTTGGGATATTTTTGTGATACTTTTGGGATAGTTTTAGGACATTTTTAGGATATTTTCAGGATATTTTTTGGATATTTTCAGGGAATTTTTGGGGCATTTTCAGAGCTATTTCTGCACTATTTCTGCACTACTTCCGGGATATTTTTACAATTCTTTTAGGATACTTTTAGAATAGTTTTAGGATATTTTTAGGATATTTCTGGGGAATTTTTGGGGTATTTTTAGCGCTATTTCTGCACTATTTCTGGGATATTTTTGGGATATTTTTGCAATACTTTTAGGATATTTTCAGGATATTTTTAGGATATTATCAGGACATTTTCTGGATTTTTTTTGGATTTTTTTTGGGTATTTTCAGAGCTATTTCTGCACTGTTTTGGGGATATTTCTCGGATATTTTGAGGACATTTTCATGAAATTTTCATGACACTTTCAGGATAATTTTAGGATATTTTCAGCACAATTTCATGATACTTTCAGGACATTTTCAGGACATTTTTGGGACACTTTTAAGATAATTTCAGGATACCTTGTGCAGCCCCGAGAGCTGCTGGTGGCGCAGCAGAGCCTCCCTGCTGGGAACTGGGATGTTTCCTGAGACTTTGGGCACAATTTGGGGATATTTTTGGGGTATTTTTTGGAAATTTTCAGGGAATTTTCAGTGAATTTTCTGGGAATTTTGGGGGTTTTTTGGAGCTATTTCTGGGATATTTTTGTGATAGTTTTGGGACATTTCTGGAATATTTTTAGGGTATTTTCAGTGATTTTTCAGAGAATTTTCTGAAAATTTCGAAGCTATTTCTGCATTACTTCTGCGATATTTTTGCGATACTTTAGGAATATTTCTGGGATATTTTTGGGATATTTTTAGGATATTTTCAGGATATTTTTAGGACATTTTTAGGATACTTTTACGATATTTTTAGGATATTTTCAGGACATTTTTTGGATACTTTCAAGATAATTTCAGGATATTTTCAGGAAAATTTCAAAACATTTTCAGGATATTTTCAGGATATTTTTAGGATATTTTCAGGACATTTTCAGGATATTCTCAGGATAATTTCAGGATAATTTCAGGATATTTTCAGGATATTTTTAGGATACTTTTAGTATATTTTTAGGATATTTTCAGGACATTTTTAGGACACTTTCAAGATAATTTCCGGATATTTTCAGGATATTTTTACGATATTTTCAGGACGTTTTTAAAATATTTTCAGGACATTTTCAGGATATTTTCAGAATATTTTCAGGACACTTTCAGGACATTTTCAGGACATTTTCGGGACACTTTTAGGATAATTTCAGGATACCTTGTGCAGCCCCGAGAGCTGCTGGTGGCGCAGCAGAGCCTCCCTGCTGGGGAACTGCCGGCGGCACAGCAAACACGCCAGCTTGGCCCAGTCGGTCAGAGGCTCCTCCTGAATGCCAGAATTGCCAATTCCTCCTCCTCCTCCTCCTCCTCCTCCTCCTCCTCCTCCTCCTCCTCCTCCTCCTCCTCCTCCTCCTCCTCCTCCTCCTCCTCCTCCTCCTCGCTCTCCTTCCTCTTCACTCTCGCTCTCCCCGCTGTAGGCAGCCACCAGCCCTCGGGGGGGGCTCTGGGGAGGGGAGAGAGGGGAGTTTTGGGGGTTTGGGGGGTTTTGGGGGATTGAAAGGGATTTGGGGGAGGGTTTGGATTGAAAGGGATTTGGGAGGGTTTGAGGGGTTTGAGCGAGTTTGGGGGAATTTTTGGGGAGTTTGGGGGATTGAAAGGATTTGGGGGGTTTTGGGGGGACTTGGAGGTTTGGGGGTTTTGGGGGTATTGAAAGGGATTTGGGGAGAATTTGGGGGGATTTTGGGGGAGTTTGGGGGTTCTTGGGAGGATTTGGGGTGATTTGGGAGGTTATGTGGGCTTTGGGGGATTTAAAAAGGACTGGGAGGGGATTGGGGAGATTTAGGGGAGTTGGGAGATGTGGGGAGTTAGGGATTTTTGGGGATTTTTGGGGATTTTTGGGGAGATTTTTGGGGGTTTTGGGGGATTGGGGGAGTTTGGCATGATTTGGGGGATTTTGGGGCATTTGGGGTGATTGAAAGGAATTTGGGGAAGTTTGGGGGAGTTTGGGGTGATTGAAAGGGATTTGGGGATTTTGGGGGATTTGGGGTTTTTTGGGGGATTTGGAAGATTTGGGGGGATTTGGGGGATTTTGGGGGGATTGGGGGGATTTGGGATTTTGGGAGATTTGGGGATTTTTAGGGGGGATTTGGGGGTTTTTGGGATTTTGGGGAATTTTGGATTTGGGGGTTTTGAGGGATTTGGGGGAATTTTGGGGAGGATTTTGGGTCCATGGGGAATTTGAGGAGGAATTTTGGGGGCATTAGGGGAAGATTTGGGAATATTTGGGGGAATTTTGGGGTGACTTGGGGAAATTTTAGGGGATTTGGGGGTTTTGGGGAGTTTGGGGGCATTGAAAGGGATTTGGGGGGTTTGGGGAGTTTGGGGAGGATTTGAGGGATTTGGGGAGGGATTTGGAGGGATTTTGGGGAGAGTTTGGGGTGTTTTGGGAGGAGTTTGGGGGTTTGGGGGTGATTTGGGGTGATTGGGAGATTTGGAAGAGGTTTGGGAGGTTTTGGGGGAGTTTGGGGGGAGTTTGGGAAATTGAAAGGGATTTGGGGGATTTTGGGGTTTTGGGGGAGGGTTTGGGGGATTGAAAGGGATTTGGGTAGAATATGGGGGATTTTGGGGGATTTTGGGGCAATTGAGGGAGTTTGGGGGGAATTTGGGGGATTTTGAGGAGGATTTGGGGGATTTTGGGGAGGATTTGGGGGATTTTGGGGAGGATTTGGGGCTGTTTTGAGATATTTTGTGGTATTTTGGGTTATTTTGGGGAGGATTTTGGGGGATTTAGGATCTCACCAGCCTCTCGTCGCTCGCCAGCCTGGGAAGCTCCAGGGGGAGATGCTGTCGCTCTGTCAGAGCACCCTGAGGGGATTTTGGGGTCCTGAATTCCCCTAAATCCACCCCAAATCCACCCCAAATCCACCCCAAATCCATCCCCAAATTTACCCCAAAACTCCTTTCAAATTCTCTCCCAAATCCACCCCGAAACTCCCACAAATTCACCCCAAATCCACCCCAAATTCACCCAAAATCCACCCCAAATGTCCCCCAAATCCACCTGAAAAATCCCCCAAATCCACCCCAAATTCACCCCAAATCTCCCCCAAATCCACCCCAAATTACAGCCAAATCCACCCCAAATATCCCCAAATCCACCCTAAATTTACCCCAAAACTCCCCCAAATCCCACCCCAAATCCACCCAAAATCCACCCCAAAACTCCCCCAAATCCACCCTAAATTTACCCCAAATTCCACCCCAAAAATCCCCCAAATCTACCCCCAAATCCACCCTAAATTTACCCCAAAACTCCCTCCGAATTCACCCCAAATCCACCCAAAAACTCCCCCAAGAATCCCCCAAATTCCACCCCAAATTCCACCCCAAATCTACCCCAAAAATCCCCAAATATTCCCAAAAATCCCCAAAAACCAAAAAAATCCCAAAAATCCCCCCAAAAATAAAAAAAATCCAAAAAAATCCCCCAAAACTCCCCCAAACTCCCCAAACTCCCAAAAAACCCAAAATCATCACCTTTTTCTCCAGAATAGCCTATTGAGCATCAGCAGCCACCCAAATCACCCCAAACCAATCCAAATCATCCCCAAAAATAAAAAAAATCCCCAAAATTCACAAAAACCCCAAAAACCAAAACCCCCCAAAAATAAAAATAAATTCCCAAAAATCCCCCAAAAATCCAAAAAAATCCCCAAAAATACCCCCAAAAAATAAAAAAAAATCCCCAAAACCCCCCAAAAATAAAAAAAAAATCCCCAAAAAATCCCCAAAAATGCTCAAAAAACACCCAAAAAATCCCCAAAAATCTTCAAATAATCCCCAAAAATCCCCAACATTCCCCCAAACCTCACCTTTTTCTCCAGAATAGCATATCCAGCGTCAGCAGCTGCTGCCCAAATCACCCCAAACTCCCCAAATCATCCCCAAATCCCCAAAATCCTCCAAAAACAAAAAAAAATCCCCCAAAAACAAACAAACAAAAAAAAAATCCGCCAAAAATCCCTAAAATCCCCAAAATCTCCCCAAAAAAATTCTAAAATTGCCCATATAAATAAAAAAAAAATCCCCCAAAAATCAGAAAAAAATCCCCAAAACTGCCCCAAAAAACCCCAAAAATTCCCAAAAAAATTCCCAAAAAATCCCGAAAAAAATCCCAAAAATTGCCCATAAAATCCAAAAAAAATCCCCCAAAACCCCCCAAAAATCCTCAAAAAATCCCAAATAATTCCCAGAAAACCAAAAAACCCCAAAAAATCCTCAAAAAGTAAAAAAAAATCCCCAAAAAATCCAATAAAATAAAAAAAAATCTAAAAAAATCCCCCCAAAAAAAAAAAATCCCCAAAAAATCCAATAAAATCCCAAAAAAATCCCAAAAAGTCCCCAAAAAATCCAAAAAAACTGCCTAAAAACCGCCAAAAAAATCCCCAAAAATCCCCAAAAAATCCCAAAAAATCCCCAAAATTCCCCCAAACCCCACCTTTTTCTCCAGAATAGCATATCCAGCGTCAGCAGCTGCTGCCCAAATCACCCCAGACTCCCCAAATCATCCCCAAATCCCCAAAATCCCCCAAAATAAAAAAAAATCCCAAAAAATCCCCCAAGAAACAAAAATCCCCAAAAATCCCCAAAAGTCCAAAAAAATCCAAAAAAAGTCCCCCAAAAATCCCAAAAAATAAAAATCCCAAAATCCCCAAAAATTCTCAAAAACCCCAAAAAACTCCCAAAAAATCCCCAAAAAATCAAAAAAAATCCCCAAAAAATCAAAAAAAATCCAAAAAAAATCCAATAAAATCCCAAAAAAATCCCAAAAAATCCCCAAAAAATCCCCAAAACTGCCCCAAAACTACCCAAAAATTCCCAAAAAATCCCCAAAATCCCCCAAAATCTCACCTTTTTCTCCAGAATAGCATATCCAGCGTCAGCAGCTGCTGCCCAAATCACCCCAAACCAACTCAAATCATCCCCAAATCCCCAAAATCCCCCAAAATAAAAAAAAAAAATCCCAAAAAATCCCCCCAAAAACCAAAAAAATTTTAAAAATCCCCCAAAATCCCCAAAAATAAAACCCCCAAAAAAGCCCCAAAATCCCCAAAAATCAAAAAAATGCATAAAAAAATCCCCCAAAAATTCCCCCAAAAATAAAAATACATCCCAAAAAATCCCCAAAAAAATCCCCAAAAAAATCCCAAAAATTGCCCATAAAATCCCAAAAAAATGCCCCAAAGATCCCCCAAAAATTCCCAAAAAATCCCCAATAATTCCCAGAAAACCAAAAAATCCCCAAAAAAATCCCCAAAAATCCCCAAAAACCCCAAAAAACTCCCAAAAAAATCCCCAAAAAATAAAAAAAAAATCCCCAAAAAATCCAATAAAATCCCAAAAAATCCCCAAAACCCCCCAAAAACTGCCTAAAAAAACCAAAAAAATTCCCAGAAAACCAAAAAATCCCCAAAACCCCCCAAAAACTGCCTAAAAAAACCAAAAAAATTCCCAGAAAACCAAAAAATCCCCCAAAAAATCCTCAAAAATCCCCAAAAATCCAAAAAAAATCCCAAAAAATCCCCAAAAACTCCCAAAAAATCCCCAAAAAATCCAAAAATCCCCAAATCCCCCCAAACCCCACCTTTTTCCCCAGAATAGCATATCCAGCGTCAGCAGCTGCTGCCCAAATCACCCCAAACTCCCCAAATCATCCCCAAATCCCCAAAATCCCCCAAAACAAAACAAAAAAATCCCCAAAAATCCCCCAAAAAACAAAAAAATAAAAAAAAAATCCCCCAAAAATCCCTAAAAAAATCCCCTCAAAATGCCCAAAAAATAAAAAAAAAACCGAAAAAGTGCCCCAAAAATCCCCAAAAAAATCCCCAAAAATGCCAAAATCCCCAAAAAATGCCCAAAAAACCCAAAAAAATCCCAAAAATTCCCCAAAAATGCCCAAAAAATGCCAAATAATTCCCAAAAAATCAAAAAAAAATCAAAAAATCCCCCAAAAATGCCTAAAAAATCCCCAAAAATCCCCAAAAATCCAAAAAAAAATCGCAAAAAATCCCAAATTCCCCCAAACCCCACCTTTTTCTCCAGGATGGCATATCCAGCCTCAGCAGCTGCTGCCCAAATCACCCCAAACTCCCCAAATCATCCCCAAATCCCCAAAATCCCCCAAAATAAAAAAAAAAAATCCCAAAAAATCCCCAAAAAACAAAAAAATTTTAAAAATCCCCCAAAAATCCCCAAAAAAATCCCCAAGAAATCCCCAAAAATCAAAAAAAATGCCCAAAAAGTGCCCCAAAAATCCCCAAAAAATCCCAAAAAATCCCAAAAAAATTCCCCAAAAAATCCCCAAAAATGCCCCAAAAAATCCCAAAAATTCCCAAAAAAATTCCGAAAAAAATCCCCCAAAATCCCCAAAAAATCCCAAGAAATCCCCAAAAATCCCCCAAAAACTCCCAAAAAATCCCCAATAATTCCCAGAAAACCAAAAAATCCCCCAAAAAATCCAATAAAATCAAAAACAATCTCAAAAAATCCCAAAAAAATCCCCAAAAAATCCAATTAAAAAAAAAAAATCTCAAAAAATCCCCCAAAATCCCTAAAAAAGCCAAAAAAACTGCCTAAAAACCGCCAAAAAAATTCCCAAAAAATCCCAAAAAATTCCCAAATTTCTCCAAAAATCCCCAAAATCCCCCAAAATCTCACCTTTTTCTCCAGAATAGCATATCCAGCGTCAGCAGCTGCTGCTTCCCTCCTGTCATCATCGCGAGGAGCAGGAGGAGGTCCTGAGGAGCTTCTGCTCTCCCTCTGCTTGTTCAGGCTGCGAGCCCAGCGCTCCATGTCCTTGGCAATCTGTCCAAAAATGTCCCAAAAATATCCTGAAAATGTCCTGAAAATATCCTGAAAATGTCCTGAAAATGTCCTGAAAATGTCCTGAAAATATCCTGAAAATGTCCTGAAAATGTCCTGAAAATAACCTGAAAATGTCCTGAAAATATCCTGAAAATGTCCTGAAAATATCCTGAAAATGTCCTGAAAATATCCTGAAAATGTCCTGAAAATATCCTGAAAGTATCCCAAAAATATCCTGAAAATGTCCTGAAAGTATCCTGAAAATATCCTGAAAAATATCCTGAAAATATCCTGAAAATATCCTGAAAATATCCCAAAAAATATCCCAAAAATATCCTGAAAATGTCCTGAAAATATCCTGAAAATGTCCTGAAAATGTCCTGAAAATATCCTGAAAAATATCCTGAAAATATCCTGAAAATATCCCAAAAAATATCCCAAAAAATATCCTGAAAATATCCTGAAAATATCCTGAAAATATCCCAAAAAATATCCCAAAAAATATCCTGAAAATATCCTGAAAATGTCCTAAAATATCCCAAAAATATCCCAAAAAATATCCCAGAAAATATCCTGAAAATATCCTGAAAATGTCCTGAAAATATCCTGAAAGTATCCTGTAAATGTCCTGAAAATATCCTGAAAATATCCTGAAAATATCCTGAAAATGTCCTGAAAATATCCTGAAAATATCCCAAAATATCCCAAAAAATATCCTGAAAATGTCCTGAAAATATCCTGAAAATATCCTGAAAGTATCCCGAAAATATCCTGAAAATATCCCAAAAAATATCCCAAAAAATATCCTGAAAATATCCCAAAAAATATCCTGAAAATATCCTGAAAATATCCCAAAAAATATCCTGAAAATATCCTGAAAATCTCCTGAAAATATCCTGAAAATATCCCAAAAAAAATCCTGAAAATATCCTGAAAATATCCCAAAAAATATCCTGAAAATATCCCAAAATATCCCAAAATATCCCAAAAAAATATCCTGAAAATATCCTGAAAATATCCTGAAAATATCCTGAAAATATCCCAAAAAATATCCCAAAAAATGTCCTGAAAATATCCCAAAAAATATCCTCAAAATATCCTGAAAATATCCTAAAAATATCCTGAAAATATCTCAAAAATATCCTGAAAATATCCCGAAAATATCCCAAAAAATATCCTGAAAATATCCTGAAAATATCCTGAAAATATCCTGAAAATATCCCAAAATAGCCCAGAAAATATCCTGAAAATATCCTGAAAATATCCTGAAAATATCCTGAAAATATCCCAAAATAGCCCAGAAAATATCCTGAAAATATCTCAAAAATATCCTGAAAATATCCCGAAAATATCCCAAAAAATATCCTGAAAATATCCTGAAAATATCCTGAAAATACCCCAAAAAATATCCTGAAAATATCCTGAAAATATCCCAAAAAATATCCTGAAAATATCCTGAAAATATCCCAAAAAATATCCTGAAAATATCCCAAAAAATATCCTGAAAATATCCTGAAAATATCCTGAAAATATCCAAAAAATATCCCAAAAAATATCCTGGAAATATCCCAAAATATCCCAAAATATCCCAAAAAATATCCTGAAAATATCCAAAAAATCCCAAAATATCCCAAAAAATATCCTGAAAATATCCTGAAAATATCCCAAAAAATATCCTGAAAATATCCTGAAAATATCCTGAAAAAATCCCAAAAATATCCTGAAAATATCCCAAAAAATATCTTGAAAAATATCCTGAAAATATCCTGAAAATATCCTGAAAATATCCCAAAAAAAATCCCAAAAAATATCCCAAAAAATATCCTGAAAATATCCTGAAAATATCCTGAAAATATCCAAAAAATATCCCAAAAAATATCCTGAAAATATCCCAAAATATCCCAAAAAATGTCCTGAAAATATCCTGAAAATATCCTGAAAATATCCCAAAAAATATCCTTAAAATATCCTGAAAATGTCCTGAAAAAATCCCAAAAAATATCCTGAAAATATCCTGAAAATATCCTGAAAGTATCCTGAAAATATCCTGAAAATATCCTGAAAATATCCTGAAAATATCCCAAAAAATATCCCAAAAATATCCTGAAAATATCCTGAAAATATCCCAAAAAATATCCTGAAAATATCCTGAAAATATCCCAAAATATCCCAAAAAATATCCTGAAAATATCCCAAAAAATATCCCAAAAAATATTCTGAAAATGTCCTGAAAATATCCTGAAAATATCCTGAAAATATCCCAAAATAGCCAAAAAAAATCCTGAAAATATCCCAAAAAATATCCTGAAAATATCCTGAAAATATCCTGAAAATATCCCAAAAAATATCCCAAAATATCCCAAAAATTGAGAAGAAAATCCCAAAAGGTGAGAAGGAAATCCCAAAAACTGACATTTCCCACCTCCCCCTCCCCAAATTTCAGGATTTTTCCCCCCAAAACCCTCATTTTTGGCGATTTTTCCCCCAAAACCCCTCATTTTCCACCTCTTCCATCCCAAATTTTGGGATTTTCCCCCCAAAACTCCTCATTTTCAGGTCATTTTTTGGGATTCCCTCCCCCAAACCCCTCATTTTTGGTATTTCCCCCCCAAATTTTTGGGATTTCCTCTCCAAACCCCTCATTTTTGGGGATTTTTCCCCCCAAATTTCGGGATTTTTCCTCCCCAAACCCCACATTTTTTGGATTTCCCCCCCAAACCCCTAATTTCCCACCTCCCCCTCCCCAAATTTTAGGATTTTTACTCCCCAAACTCCTCATTTTTGAGGATTTTCCCCCCAAATTTTTGGGATTTCCTCCCCACACCCCTCGTTTTTGGCCTCCCTCTCCCCAAATTTTTGGGATTTCTCTCCCCAAACCCCTCATTTTTAGGGTTTTCCCCCGAAATTTCAGGATTTTCCCCCCAAATTTCACAATTTCCTCCCCAAACCCCTCATTTTTAGGGTTTTCCCCCCCAAATTTTTGAGATTTTCTCCCCCCAAACCCCTCATTTTTGGCAATTTTTCCCCCAAATTTAGGGATTTTTCCTCCCCAAACCCCTAATTTTTGGGGATTTCCTCCCCCAGACTTCTCATTTTCCACCTCCCCCTCCCCAAATTTTAGGATTTTTACTCCCCAAACCCCTCATTTTTGAGGATTTTTCCCCGAAATTTTCGGGATTTCCTCCCCACACCCCTCATTTTTGGTCTTCTTCTCCCCAAATTTTTGGGATTTCTCTCCCCAAACCCCTCATTTTTAGGGTTTTCCCCCGAAATTTCAGGATTTTCCACCCAAATTTCAGGATTTCCTCCCCAAACCTCCATTTTTGAGGCTTTTTCCCCCAAATCTCACAATTTCCTCCCCAAACCCCTCATTTTTAGGGTTTTTCCCCAAATTTTTGAGATTTTCTCCCCCCAAACCCCTCATTTTTGGGGATTTTCCCCCCAAATTTCGGGATTTTTCCTCCCCAAACCCCACATTTTTGGGGATTTCCTCCCCCAGACTTCTCATTTTCCACCTCCCCCTCCCCAAATTTTTGGGATTTCCTCCCCAAACCCCTAATTTTTGAGGTTTTCCCCCAAATTTCAGGCTTTATCCTCCCTAAACCTCTCATTTTTAGGGTTTTCCCCCCAGTTTCCCCCCAAATTTTGGGATTTCCCCCCCCCAACCTCCTCCTTTTTGGGGTTTTACCCCCAAATTTTTGGAGTTTTCCCCCAAACACCTCATTTTTGGTGATTTTTCCCCCCAAATTTAGGGATTTTTCCTCCCCAAACCCCTAATTTTTGGGATTTTCCCCCAAATTTCAGGCTTTTTCCTCCCTAAACCTCTCATTTTTAGGGTTTTCCCCCCAATTTCCCCCCAAATTTTGGGATTTTTCCCCAAACCCCTCATTTTCCACCTCCCCCCCAAATTTTCAGGATTTTCCCCCAAACCCCACATTTTTGAGGTTTTTCCCCAAAATTCAGAATTTTGCCCTCAAACCCCTATTTTTAGCGTTTCCCCCAATTTCCCCCAAATTTCAGGATTTTTTCCCCCAAACCCCTAATTTTCAGCATTTCCCCCAAATTTTGGGGATTTTCTCCCAAATTTCGCAATTTTCCCCCAAACCCCTCATTTTGAGGTTTTTCCACAAATTTTTGGGATTTTCTCCCCAAAATTCAGAATTTTCCCCCCAAACCCCTATTTTAGCGTTTTCCCCCAATTTGCCCCCAAATTTCAGGATTTTTCTCCCCCAAACCCCTCATTTTTGCCATTCCCCCAAATTTTTTCCCCCAAATTTTGGGGATTTCCCAAATTTCAGGATTTTCCCCCAAACCCCTAATTTCCCACCTCCTCCTCCCCACATTTCAGGATTTTTTCCCCCAAACCCCCTAATTTTCAGCATTTCCCCCCCAATTTCGCAATTTTCCCCCAAAACCCTAATTTTTTGCCATTTCCCCCAATTTTTGGGATTTCCTCCCCAAATTTCAGAATTTCCCCCCTCAAACCCCTCATTTTCACAATTTTCCCCCAAATTTTCAAGATTTCCTCCCCAAACCTCCATTTTTGAGGTTTCCCCCCAAATTTTTGATTTCCGCTAACCCCCTCATTTTTTGCAATTTGCCCCCAAATTTTTGGGATTTCCTCCCCAAACTCCCCATTTTTTAGGGTTTTCCCCCAAATTTCACGATTTCCCCACCAAACCCCCATTTTTGAGGATTTTTCCCCCAAATTTTCAGGATTTCCACCCCAGATTTCAGGATTTCCCCCCAAACCCCTTATTTTCAGGGTTTTCCCCCAAATTTTTGACATTTTCTCCCCAAACCCCTCCTTTTTAGGGTTTTCTCCCCAAATATTCAGGATTTTCCCCCAACCCCTTAATTTTTGGGTTTTCCCCCAAAACCCCTCATTTTGCATCATTTTTGGCTTTTCTCCCCCAAACCCCTCATTTCCCACCTCCCCCTCCCCAAATTTCAGGGTTTTCCCCCAAATTTCAGGATTTTCCCCCCAAATTTCACCGTTTTCCCCCCAAACACCTCATTTTGGGTTTTTTCCCCCAAACACCTCATTTTGGGATTTTCCCCCAAATTCACCGTTTTTCCCCCAAACCCCTCATTTTGGGGTTTTTCCCCCAAATTTTCAGGATTTCCCCCAAATTTCTCATTTCCACCTCCCCCTCCCCAAATTTCAGGGTTTTCCCCAAATTTTTGGATTTTCCCCCCAAACCCCTCATTTTTCACCATTTCCCCCAAATTTTGGGATTTCCACCCCAAATTTCAGGATTTCCCCCCAAACCCCCATTTTTGAGGTTCTTTCCCCCAAAATTCAGAATTTTCCCCCCAAACCCTAATTTTCAGCATTTCCCCAAATTTTGCAGATTTCCCCCAAATATCGCAATTTTTCCCCCAAACCCCTCATTTTGAGGTTTCCTAAATTTTGGGATTTTCCCCCAAAATTCAGAATTTCGCCCCCAAACCCCTATTTTTAGCATTTTCCCCCAATTTCCCCCAAATTTCAGGATTTTCCCCCAAACCCCACATTTTTGGGATTCTCCCCCAAATCCCTAATTTTCAGCATTTTCCCCCCAAATTTTGGGATTTTCCCCCAACCCCTCATTTTCCACCTCCTCCTCCCCAAATTTTGGGGATTTTCCCCCCTCCTTTTTGGGGCTTTTCCCCCAAATTTTTGGAATTTTTCCCCCAAACTCCTCATTTTTGCGGTTTTCCCACCAAATTTTTGGGATTTCCCCCTCAAATTTCAGGATTTCCCTCCTCAAACCCCTAATTTTTAGCGTTTCCCCCAATTTCCCCCAAATTTCAGGATTTTTCCCCCCCAAACCCCCTAATTTTTTTGCCATTTCCCCCCAAATTTCACAGTTTTTCCCCCCAAACCCCTCATTTTTGGCCATTTTCCCCCCAAATTTTCAGGATTTCCCCCCAAATTTCTCATTTTCCACCTCCCACTCCCCAAATTTCAGGGTTTTCCCCCAAATTTCACAGTTTTTCCCCAAACACCTCATTTTTGGGGTTTTCTCCCAAACCTCTCATTTTTGGGTTTTTTCCCCCAAACCCCTCATTTTGGGATTTTCCAAATTTCAGTTTTTCCCCCCAAAACCCCTCATTTTTCACCATTTCCCCCCCAAATTTCCAGGATTTCCTCCCCACCTGCTGCGCCGTCTTGGTTTTGTGTTTCTCCTTCTTGTCCTTGGGCTCCTTGGGGGTCCCTGGGGCTCCTGGGGGTCCTGGGGGAGGCTCAGCAGGAGGAGCAGCCAGGTAAGTTCTCCTCTCCCCATCCCAGTACAGGTATTGGCCTGAGGAGGCGTCGTAGTAGTACTGGGGAGGGGAGGTGGGGAGGAAAATTGGGGGGAAAAAATGAAAAAAAAATGAGATTAAATTGGGGTTGGATTGAGGTTTTTACATGGAGAATTTTTTTGTTTGAAGTTGGCGTTTAAAGGGTTAAAATCGGAAAGATTTTGGGGGAAAAAATCCCAAAAAATGAGATTAAATTGGTATTGGAATGAGGTTTTTACATGGAGAATTTTTTTTGTTTGAAATTGGCATCTATAGGGTTAATATCAAAATGGTTTTGGGGGGAAAAAACCCCAAAAAATGAGATTAAATTGGGGTTGGATTGAGGTTTTTTAGCCTGAAAATAACTCAGTTTGAAATCGGCATTTAAAGGGTTAAAATCAGAAAGATTTTTGGGGGAAAAATCCCAAAAAAATGAGATGAAATTGGTGCTGAATTGGGGTTTTTGCATTGAGAATCTGTTGGGTTTAATCGGTAGCTAAAGGGTTAAAATCGGAAAGATTTTTGGGGGAAAAAATCCCAAAAAATGAGATTAAATTGGGGTTGAATTCCAATTGTTAATACTGAAAATAGCTCCGTTTGAAATCGGCATTTAAAGGGTTAAAATCGGAAAGATTTTGGGGGAAAAAAATCCCAAAAAAATGAGATTAAATTGGGGTTGAATTGGGATTTTTACACTGAGAATCTCTCAGTTTGAAATTGGTGTTTAAAGAGTTAAAATCCAAATATTTTGGGGTGAAATTTGGGGGAAAAAAACCAAAAAATGAGATTAAATTGGGGTTGAAATGAGGTTTTTACATCGAGAATCTCTCAGTTTGAAGTTGGTGTTTAAAGGGTTAAAATGGAAAAGATTTTTGGGGTGAAATTTGAGTTCTGAACCCCAAAATTTCCAGATAAAAACCTCCAAAAAAATGAGATTAAATTGGGGTTGAATTGGGATTTTTACCCTGAAAATATCTCCGTTTGAAATCGGCTTCTAAAGGGTTAAAGTCGGAAAGATTTTGGGGCAGAATTTGGGTTTTGAATGTCAAAATTTCACTCTGAACCCCAAAATTTCAAGATAAAAACCCCAAAAAATGAGATTAAATTGGGGTTGAATTGAGGTTTTTAGCCTGAAAATAGCTCAGTTTGAAATTGGTGTTTAAAGGGTTAAAATCGGAAAGATTTTGGGGGAAAAAAACCCCAAAAAAATGAGATTAAATTGGGGTTGAATTGGGATTTTTACATTGAGAATCTCTCAGTTTGAAATTGGCTTTTAAAGGGTTAAAATCCAAATATTTTGGGGTGAAATTTGGGGGAAAAAAACCCAAAAAATGAGATTAAATTGGTGCTGAAATGGGATTTTTACATTGAGAATCTCTCAGTTTTAAGTTGGTGTTTAAAGGGTTAAAATCCCAAAAAATCTGGGGGAAAATTTGGATTTTTTTAACCTAAAATTTCTCTCTGAATCCCAAAATTTCCAGATAAAAACCCCCAAAAAATGAGATTAAATTGGGGTTGAAATGAGGTTTTTAGCCTGAAAATAGCTCAGTTTGAAATCGGTGTTTAAAGGGTTAAAATCGAAACGGTTTTGGGGTGAAATTTGGGGGAAAAAAAAACCCAAAAAAAAAATTTTAATTGGTGTTGAATTGGAATTTTTAGTCTAAAAATTTCTCGGTTTGCAATCGGCGTTTAAAGGGTTAAAATCGCAAAGATTTTGGGGGAAAATTTGGATTTTTTTTTAACCTAAAATTTCTCTCTGAATCCCAAAATTTTCGGCTAAAATTCCCCAAAAAATAAAACCCCAAATTTGCCCTAAATGAGATTTTTCACCCTGAAAATATTTTATTTTGAAATTGACATTTAAAGGGTTAAAATGGAAAAGATTTTGGGGTGAAATTTGAGTTCTGAACCCCAAAATTTCCAGATAAAAAACCCCAAAAAAAACCACTTTCTTCACCCAAAATGTCACTTTTTTCACTCAAAAATTTCACTTTTTTCACTCAAAACTTCATTTTTTCCCCACAAAATTTCTCTTTTTCCCCCAAAATATCACTTTTTTCACCCCAATTTTTTCCCCCGGGAGGGAGGATCCCGAAAATTCCCCAAAACCCCCAAAAATCCCTCAAAATCCCCAAAATTCAAAAAAATCCCCCCAAAATTCCCCAAAAAATCCCCAAAATTCCCCAAAAATCCCCAAAATCGCCAAACACACCCAAATTCCCCAAAAATCCCAAAAATCCCCAAAAATTCCCAAAAACTCCCCAAAAATTCCCCAATCCTCAAAAATCCCCAAAATCCCCAAAATCACCAAAGCCCCAAGTTCACCAAAACATCAAGTTTAAAATCCCAAGGCCCTAAAAGCCCAAAAATCAAAAAGAGTTCCCAAAGATCTCAAGACCCCCAAAGATCAAAGATCCCCAAAAAATCCCAAAGTCTAAAATCTAGGTAAAATCCTCAAAAACCCAAAATCCCAAAAAATTTCAAAATCATAATCCTAAAATCTCCAAGTCCCCCAAAAGATCATCCAAAATCAAGGTTTCCAAAGTCCCCAAGTCTCAGTCCCCAAAAGCCCCCAAAATCTAAAGTCCAAATTCCAAAAATAAAAGACCGAATCCTAAAATCCCAAAAATTCCCCAAAAAACCCCAAAATCAGCAAAATCCCCAAAATTTCAAAAATCCCCAAATTCACAAAATCTAGGTGCTAAAATAAGAAAAACCCCAAAATCACCAAAAAACCCCCAAATTCACAAATAAAAAAAAGAATCCTCAAAATCCAAAAAAGATCCAAAATTCCTAAAGCCAAAAAGTCTCCCAAAAAATCCCCAGATCCCCAAAATCCACAGATTACGAAGATCCGAGGATTCCTAAGAGCCCAAAAAGTCCCAAAGATTCCCCAAAATCCCCAACAAGTTCCAAAATCCCCAAAATTCCCCTAAAAACCCAAAAAAATCCCCAAAAATCCCCAAAATTCCCCCCAAATCCCCAAAATTCCAAAAAAAATCCCCAAAATTCCCAAAAATTCCCAAAATTCCCCCAAAAACCTGGGAATGAGGATCATAGTAGAGTCCAGTGAGAGGATCATAGTAATAACCGGAAGTTTCGTCGTATTGGTAAGTGGAAACATCTGGAACAGCTGGAGGGAAATTTGGGAATTTTTGGGGTTTTTTGGGAAGTTTTTTGGGGTTTTTGGGATGTTTGGGGTGAAAGGGAATTTGGGGTTTTGGGATTTTGGGGTTTGGAAGTTGAAATAAATGAGGAATTAAAGAGAAATTCACCCAAAATTGCTCAAAAATTCACCCAAAATGGCTCAAAAATCAGCCAAAATTACCCCAAAATTCACCCAAATCCCCCCAAAATTCCCCCAAATCTCCCAAAATTCCCCCAAATCCCCTCCAAATCCCCCAAAATTCCAAACTGAAAAAAGCAAAATCCTTAATGTCCCCAAAAGAGTCTCAAATGCCCCCAAATCCCCCAAATCCTCCCCAAAAATCCAAAATCCCAAAATCCCCAAAACTCCCCCAAATCCCCAAATTTCCCAAAATTCCCCAAATCCTCCAAATCCCCCAAAATTCTACCCAAATCCCCAAAACTTACACAAATCCCCCAAATCCCCCAAAATTCTTTAAAATCCCCAAAACATTCCCCAAACTTCCCAAAATCCTCATCCCCAAAATTCAAAACCCAAAAAATCCCCCAAAATCCCCTAATGTCCCCAAATCCCCCAAAAATCCCCAAAAATCCCCAAAATCTCCCCCAAAGTCTCCAAATCCCAAATTCCCCCAAATCTCCCAAAACTCCCCAACTAAATCCCCAAAATTTCCCCCAAATCCCCCAAATCTCCCCAAAAGCCTCAGATCCCCAAAACTTCCCCAAATCTCCCCAATCCACCCCAAAATTCCCCAAACTCCCCAAAAACTCCCCAAATTCCCCAAAATCCCCCCAAAATCCTCAAATCCCCAAAATCCCCAAATCTCCCCCAAAATTTCCCCAAAATCCCCAAATCTCCCCCAAAAAAGTCCCCAAATCCCCCAAAATCCCCAAATCTCCTCAAATTTCCCCACAATCCTCAAACCCCCCAAAATCCCCAAAATTCCTCAATTCACCAATCTCCCCAATCACCAAAATCCCCCAAGCATCTAACTCCCCATCCAAATCCTCCCAAAACTCCCCAAAATTCCCCAAAATCCCCCAAAACTCACCTAAGATCACAGATCTCCTAAAGCTCCCCCAAAATCCCCCAAATCCCCAAATTCTCCCAAAAATCCCCAAAATCTCCCAAAATCCCCAAATCTTCCCCAATCCACCCAAATCCCCCAAATCCCCCCAAAATCCCCCAAATCCCCCAAAATCTCCCAAACTCCCAAATCTCCCCAAATTCCCCCAAAATCCCCTCAAAATCCCCCAAATTTCCCCCAAAACTCCCCCAAATCCCCTCCAAACCCTCCCAAATCCTCCCAAAATCCCCCAAATCACCCAAATCCCCCAGTTCTCCCAAAGCTCTGAGTAATCCCAAAATTCACCCCAAATCTTCCCCCTCACAAATCCAATTACCCCAAAGATCCCTAAGTCCTCAAATGCTCCCCAAATCCCCTAAAATCCCCCAAAATCATCCCCCCAAATCACCCCAAAAATCCCCAAATCCCCCAGAATTCTCCCAAATCCTCAAATTCACCCCAAATCCCCAAATCCCCAAAATTCTCCCAAAACTCCCCCAAATCCCCCAAATTCCCCAAATCTTCCCCAGATCACCCCAAATCCTCCAAAATCCTCAAAATCCCCAAAATCCCAAATCTAATCACCAAAATCCCCCAAATCATCCCCCAAAAATCTGATCCCCAAAATCCCAAATTCTCCCAAACTCCAAATCTCCCAAAATTCCCCAAATCTTCCCAGATCCACTCCAAAATCCTCCCAAAATCATCCCCAAAATCCCCCCAAAAAATCCCAAAATCTCCCAAAATCCCCCAAATCCCCAATCCACCCTAAAACTCTAAATCCCAAAAAATCCCAAAATCCCCCAAAAATCCCCCAAATTCCCCACCCCACTCACGGTAGGTCCCATAGGGTTCCCCACTCTGGGGCACAGCCTGGGGAGCAGCAGCTGGAGCAGAGTTTGGGGTCTCAGCCTTGAGGGGTCCTGAGTAGCTCTGGGGGGCAAAAAAACCCCAAAATTATCCCAAAATCCACCCTGGGATAAATTATTGGGGTCGGCAGACCTCAAAACCTGAATTTTTTGGGGTTTTCCACCCCAAAAATCAAAAAAAATCCTCAAAAATTCTCCTGTTTTGGGGTTTTCTAAACCAAAAATCCCATAAAATTCCCCTAAATTCTCCTGTTTTGGGGTTTTCCACACCAAAAATCCCCCAAAATCCTCCTGTTTTGGGGTTTTCTACCCCAAAAATCCTACAAAATCCCACTAAATCCTGCTGGTTTGGGGTTTTCCACCCCAAAAATCCTCAAAAATCCCCCAAAATCCTCCTGTTTTGGAGTTTTCCACCCCAAAAATCCCACAAAATCTTCCTATTTTGGGGTTTTCTACACCAAAAATCCCATAAAATTCCCCCAAGTCCTCCTATTTTGGGGTTTTCCACGCCCCAAATCACCCCAAAATCCCAATTTTTGGGGTTTCTCTCTCCCTTTTTACCATTTCTCCCCAATTTTTGGGTTTTCGCCTTCATTTCTCTCCAATTTTTGGGATTTTCTCCTCCCTTTTTCCCTAATTTTTGGGATTTCCCCTCCATTTTTGCCCAATTTTTGGGATTTTCCCCTCCCATTTTACCATTTCTCCCCAATTTTTAGGATTTCCTTCTCCCATTTTACCATTTTTCCCCAATTTTTGGGGTTTTCCCCTCCCTCTTCCCCCAATTTTGGGGTTTCTCCCTCCATCTCTCCCCAATTTTCAGGGTTTCCCCTTCCAATTTTCCCCAATTTTTGGGATTTCTCCTCCAATTTTCCCCAATTTTTGGGATTCCCCCTCCATTTCTCCCCAATTTATGGAGTTTCTCCCTCATTTCTCCCCAATTTTTGGGGATTTTCCCCTCCATTTTTCCCATTTCCTCCCCAGTTTGTGGGATTTTTCCCCAATTTTTGGGATTTTCCCCTCCCATTTTACCATTTCACCCCAATTTTTAGGATTTCCTCCTCCCTTTTTACCATTTTTCCCCAATTTTTGGGTATTTTCCCCTCCATTTTCCCCAGTTGTTGGGATTTTCTCCTCCATTTTTCCCCAATTTTTGGGATTTTCCTCTCCTTTTTCCCCATTTCCTCCCCAATTTTTGGGATTTTTCCCCAATTTTTGGGGATTTTCCCCTCCCTTTTTCCCCATTTTTCCCCAATTTTTGGGATTTTTCCCCAATTTTGGGGATTTTCCTCTCCCTTTTTCCCATTTCCTCCCCAATTTTTGGGATTTTTCCCCAATTTTTTGGGATTTTCCCCTCCATTTTTCCCCAATTTTTGGGGATTTTCCCCTCCCTTTTTCCCATTTCCTCTCCAATTTTGGGGATTTTTCCCCAATTTTTGGGGATTTTCCCCTCCCTTTTTCCCATTTCCTCCCCAATTTTTGGGATTTTTCCCCAATTTTGGGGATTTTCCCCTCCCTTTTCCCCATTTCCTCCCCAATTTTTGGGATTTTTCCCCAATTTTTGGGGATTTTCCCCTCCATTTTTCCCATTTCCTCCCCAGTTTTTGGGATTTTTCCCCAATTTTTGGGATTTTCCCCTCCCTTTTTACCATTTTCCCCAATTTTTGGGATTTTTCCCCTCCCATTTTACCATTTCTCCCCAATTTTTAGGATTTCCTCCTCCCTTTTTACCATTTTTCCCCAATTTTTGGGATTTTCCTCTCCTTTTTTCCCATTTCCTCCCCAATTTTTGGGATTTTTCCCCAATTTTTGGGGATTTTCCCCTCCATTTTTCCCATTTCCTCCCCAGTTTTTGGGATTTTTCCCCAATTTTTGGGATTTTCCCCTCCCATTTTACCATTTCACCCCAACTTTTAGGATTTCCTCCTCCCTTTTTACCATTTTTCCCCAATTTTGGGGTATTTTCCCCTCCATTTTCCCCAGTTGTTGGGATTTTCTCCTCCATTTTTCCCCAATTTTTGGGATTTCTCCCCAATTTTGGGGATTTTCCCCTCCCTTTTCCCCATTTCCTCCCCAATTTTTGGGATTTTTCCCCAATTTTTGTGATTTTCCCCTCCCTCTCTCCCCAGTTTCCGGGGTTTCGGGGGTCTCACCTGCCCGGGGGGTCCCGGCGGTGTCCCCGCGGGGGTCTCGGCGCTGGGGGAGGGGTAAGGGGCGTTCCCGGGGGGGCCGCGGGGGAAGGGCGCCCCCCCCGCCCCTCCCCCACCCGCCCCGCCCTCCTGCGCTGAGTCCTCCGGGCCTGCAGGGGGCGCCAAGCGAGCAAGGGTGACGTCAGGAAAAGGGGGCGGGGCTACATCTGGGGGCACCTGGGGGGGGCTGAGAACAGCTGGGAACACCTGGGAACACCTGGGAACAGCTGGGAGGGAACTGGGAATACCTGGGGACACCTGGGAATATCTGTGGGGAAAAAGGTCACACCTGGGAACACCTTGGGGGGGAGCTGAGAACACCTGGGAACATCTGGGGAGGGCTGGGAGGGACAAAAGTCACACCTGGGAACACCTGAGGGATCCTGGGAATACCTGGGAACAGCTGGGGGGGAACTGGGAATACCTGGGAACACCTGGGGACACCTGGGGGGGAAAAGGTCACACCTGGGAACACCTGGGAGCATCTTGGAGGGGCTGAGAACACCTGGAAACCCCTGGGAACATCTGGGAACATCTGGGAGGGAAAGAGGTCACACCTGGGAACACCTGAGGGATCCTGGGAACACCTGGGAACAGCTGGGAACATCTGGGAACACCTGGGGGGATAGGGAGTCACACCTGGAGGGACACTGGGAACACCTGGAGGGGAACTGGGAACACCTGGGAGGGGAAAAGGTCACACCTGGGAACACCTGAGAGATCCTGGGAACACCTGGGAACACCTGGGGACACCTGGGGACACCTGGGAACAGCTGGGGGGAAAAAGGTCACACCTGGGAACACCTGAGGGATCCTGGGAACACCTGCGAACATCTGGGAACAGCTAGGGGGACAGGAAGTCACACCTGGAAGGACACTGGGAACACCTGAGGGATCGTGGGAACACCTGGGAACAGCTGGAGGGATAGGGAGTCACACCTGGGAGGGACTGGGAACACCTGGGAACACCTGGAGGGGAACTGGGAATACCTGGGACGGGAAAAGGTCACACCTGGGAACACCTGAGAGATCCTGGGAACATCTGGGAACATCTGGGAACAGCTGGAGGGACACGGAGTCACACCTGGGAGGACACTGGGAACACCTGAGGGATCGTGGGAACACCTGGGAACACCTGGGAACATCTGGGAACATCTGGGGGGAACTGGGAACACCTGGGAGCACCTTGGGGGGATCCTGGGAACAGTTGGGAACATCTGGGAACATCTGGGGGGGAACTGGGAATACCTGGGAACATCTGGGAACAGCTGGGGGGGAAAGAGGTCACACCTGGGAGCACCTGGGAGCACCTTGGGGGGGAGCTGGGAACACCTGGGAACAGCTGGGAACACCTGGGGGGAAAGGAAGTCACACCTGGAAGGACACTGGGAACACCTGGAGAGAGCAGAGGTCACACCTGGGAACACCTGAGGGATCCTGGGAACAGCTGGGGGACCCTGCGAACATCTGGGAACACCTGGAGGGGCACTGGGAACACCTGGGAACAGCTGGGGGGAGAGGAGTCACACCTGGGAACAGCTTGGAACACCTGGGAACACCTGGAGACACCTGGGGGGGGACAGGGAGCACATCTGGGAACACCTGGGGGGACACTGGGGAACACCTGGGGACACCTGGAGGGCAGAGGCCACACCTGGGAACATCTGGGAACACCTGAGGGGATCCTGGGAACACCTGAGGGGATACTGGGAACAGCTGGGAACACCTGGAGGGATACTGGGAACACCTGGGAACACCTGCTGGGGACAGAAGCCACACCTGGGCACACCTGGGGGACACTGAGGAACACCTGGGAGGGACAGATGTCACACCTGGGAACACCTGGAAGGGACAATAGTCCCACCTGGCCACACCTGGATTTGGCGCCAGCACTCACCGGGGGCGGGGCCATCCGGCTTGGAGGGGGCGGGGCCTGTCAGGGCGGGGCCGGTGGGCGTGGCCGAGGCGCCCTTCAGGTAGGCGGAGCCGTAGAGGGAGGGGGCGGGGCCAGCGGCGAAGGGCTCCTCCGATTGGTAGAAGCCGCCGAAGTCGCCGCTTGGCTCCTCCCCTCCCGACCACGTGGTGTCGGCGCCGGGGGCGGCCTGGGGGCGGGGCTAGGTGAGGCCACGCCCACCGGGGTGAAGCCACGCTCACCGGGGTGAAGCCACGCCCACCGGGCTTAAGCCACGCCCATCGGGTTTAAGCCACGCCCTCGGCATGCAAACCACGCCCATTACCCATAGGCCACGCCCACTCTAGCAGACCACACCCCCCTTTTTTAAAGCTCCCGTTCCCGTTGGCTCCTCCCAGTTTGGGGCCACGCCCATCAAAAGCTCCACCCCGATTGTTAAGCCCCTCCCACTCCCTGACCACACCCTAAAGGCTCCACCCACTCCCTGACCACACCCAAGGCCACACCCTGATTCCCAACCCCCTCCCACTCCCTGACCACACCCAAATTTCCAAGCCCCTCCCACCCCCAACCATACCCAAAGCCACACCCTCGAGGCTCCACCCACTTCCTGACCACACCCCATTTTCCAAGCCCCGCCCACTTCCTGACCCCACCCACCTGGTCCCAAGCCCCTCCCTGACCACACCCACCCTGATTTTAAGCCCCTCCCACCCCCTGACCACACCCCAAGCCACACCCTCGAGGCTCCACCCACTTCCTGACCACACCCCATTTCCCAAGCCCCACCCGCAATGACCACACCCAAAGCCACACCTTGATTCCCAAGCCCCTCCCACTCCATCACCACACCCCAAGGCCCCACCCACTTCCTGACCACACCCAAAGCCACACCCCAAAGCCCCTCCCACCCCTGACCACACCCACCCATATTCCCAAGCCCCTCCCATTGTGACCACACCCAAAGCCACACCCCGATTTCCAAGCCCCTCCCACCCCATGACCACACCCTCGAGGCTCCACCCACATCCTGACCACACCCCAAACCACACCCTGCTTCCTAAGCCGCGCCTACTCCCTGACCACACCCACCTGGTCACCAAGCCCCTCCCACTCCATCACCACACCCCAAAGCCCCACCCACTTCCTGACCACACCCTGATTTCCAAGCCCCTCCCACCCCGACCACACCCACCTTGGTTTTAAGCCCCTCCCACCCCCCCCCACCCCAAGGCCCCACCCACTTCCTGACCACACCCAAAGCCACGCCCTGATTCCTAAGCCGCGCCTACTCCCTGACCACACCCACCTTGGTTTTAGGCCCCTCCCACCCCATGACCACACCCTCGAGGCCCCACCCACTTCCTGACCACACCCAAAGCCACACCCACCTGGCCCCCAAGCCCCTCCCACCCCTGACCACACCCCCATTTCCAAGCCCTTCCCTGCACTCACCAGGCCCCTCCCACTTCCTGACCACACCCCCATTTCCAATCCCCTCCCACCCTGACCACGCCCACCCAGGCCCCTCCCACCCTGACCACACCCATTTCCGAGCCCCTCCCACCCTGACCACACCCCAATTTCCAATCCCCTCCCAGCCTGACCACGCCCACCCCGGCCCCGCCCACCTGTGACAGCGCCCACTGGGCGGCGGCGATGGCGGTGGAGGCGACGGAGGCGGCGCTGGCGCGGGGAGGCCCCTCCCCCGGCCCCGCCCCCTGCCCGTCCCTGGGGGCGGAGCTTCCGGTCAGGGGCGGGGCCAAGGCGGCTCTGGGGGGAGGGGTCAGTGGGCGGGGCGGAAGGCTATTGGAGGGTTGGGTGGGGAGGGGGCGGGGCTTGGGGTGGTGGGCGGGGCTTGTGGGAAAGGGGAGGGGCTTAGGGGGAATGGGTGGGGCTGAAGGGGTGGGGCAGGGCCTGTGCCAGGTGTGGCCAGGTGTGATGCCCGTGCCCAGGTGAGCTCAGGTGTGCCCAGGTGATGCCCACCCCATGCCCAGGTGTGCCCAGGTGTGATTCCCATGCCCAGGTGTGATGCCCGTGCCCAGGTGTGATTCCAGCTGTGATTCCTGTGCCCAGGTGATGCCCACCCCATGCCCAGCTGTGCTCCCAGGTGTGCCCAAGTGTGATTCCCATGCCCAGGTGTGATTCCAGTGCCCAGGTGTGCCCAGGTGTGGTGCCCACCCCATGCCCAGGTGTGGTGCCAGGTGTGACTCCCATGCCCAGGTGTGCCCCGGTGTGATGCCCAGGTGTGCCCAGGTGCGATGTCCAGCCCATGCCCAGGTGTACCCAGGTGCTCCCAGGTGTGGCCAGGTGCGATTCCCGTGCCCAGGTGTGCCCAGGTGTGATGCCCAGGTGCAGTGCCCAGGTGCAGTGCCCAGGTGCAGTGCCCAGGTGTGCCCAGGTGCCCCCAGGTGCCCCCAGGTGTGATGCCCAGGTGTGATGCCCATGCCCAGATGTGCCCAGGTGTGCCCAGGTGTGCCCAGGTGCAGTGCCCAGGTGCAGTGCCCAGGTGTGCCAAGGTGTAATGCCCAGGTGCCCCCAGGTGCAGTGCCCAGGTGCAGTGCCCAGGTGCAATGCCCAGCCCATGCCCAGGTGCAATGCCCAGGTGTGCCCAGGTGCAGTGCCCAGGTGCAGTGCCCAGGTGCCCCCAGGTGTGATGCCCAGGTGTGATGCCCATGCCCAGGTGCCCCCCAGGTGCAGTGCCCAGGTGCAGTGCCCAGGTGCAGTGCCCAGGTGTGATGCCCATGCCCAGGTGTGCCCAGGTGTGCCCAGGTGCAGTGCCCAGGTGTGATGCCCAGGTGCAGTGCCCAGGTGCAATGCCAGCCCATGCCCAGGTGTGCCCCCAGGTGTAGTGCCCAGGTGCCGTGCCCAGGTGTGCCCAGGTGCAGTGCCCAGGTGCGATGCCCAGGTGTGATGCCCATGCCCAGGTGTGCCCAGGTGTGCCCCCAGGTGCAGTGCCCAGGTGCAGTGGCCAGGTGTGCCCAGGTGCAGTGCCCAGGTGCGATGCCCAGGTGCGATGCCCAGGTGCGATGCCCAGGTGTGATGCCCATGCCCAGGTGTGATGCCCAGGTGCGATGCCCAGGTGTGATGCCCATGCCCAGGTGCAGTGCCCAGGTGTGCCCCCAGGTGCAGTGCCCAGGTGTGCCCAGGTGTGCCCAGGTGCAGTCCCCGCCCCGCGCTCACCGTTTGGATCCCTTGGCAAACTCCACGTTGATGCTCTTGCCGTCGATGTGCAGCGGGGGGTGCAGAGCCTGCAACATCTGCAGCAGCTGTGCAGCTTCCTGGGGAGAGAGGGAGGGAAACATACTGGGGATACTGGGAGTACTGGGAGAGACTGGGGATACTGGGAGTACTGGGGATACTGGGGATACTGGGGATACTGGTGATGGGATACTGGGAGTACTGGGGTGCAGAGCCTGCAGCATCTGCAGCAGCTGTGCAGCTTCCTGCGGGGAGGGGAACATACTGGGGATACTGGGGGGACTGGTGATGGGATACTGGGGATACTGGGGGGACTGGGAATACTGGTGATGGGATACTGGGGATACTGGGGGGACTGGGGGTACTGGGAGAGACTGGGGAGAGACAGACTGAGGATACTGGGGATACTGGGATGCAGGGCCTGCAACATCTGCAGCAGCTGCGCAGCTTCCTGCGGGGAGGGGAACATACTGGGGGGACTGGGAGAGACTGGGGATACTGGTGATGGGATACTGGGGACTGGGGATACTGGGAGAGACTGGGAGGAACTGGGAGAGACTGGGGACACTGGGGGGACTGGGAGGCCTGGGGGGATTGGGGGGACTGGGGATACTGGGGGGACTGGGAGAGACTGGGGGGACTGGTGATGGGATACTGGGGAAACTGGGGGGACTGGGGGGACTGGGGATACTGGGAGTACTGGGGATACTGGGGTGCAGGGCCTGCAGCATCTGCAGCAGCTGGGCAGCTTCCTGCGGGAGAGAGGGAAACATACTGGGGATACTGGGGGGACTGGGAGAGACTGGGAGTGGCCCCAGACTGGATCCAGGACTGGGGATACTGGTGATACTGGGAGTACTGGGAGTATTGGGAGAAGCCCTGGAATGGATCGTGAGGATCTGGAATTGGGGATACTGGGGAGACTGGGAGATGTGCAGGCTCCTTCCCAATCCCTCCCAGTCCCTTCCCAGTCCATCCCAGTCCCTTCCAATCCCTTCCCAGTCCCTCCCACTCCCTCCCAGTACAAACCAGTTCCCTTTTTCTCCCCAAAATCCCCATTTTTCACCCCAAAACCACCACAATTTTTCCTCCCAGTCCCCTCCCACTCCCCCCCAGTCCCTCCCAGTCCCCCCAGTCCCTCACCACGATGGTGCTGAGCTGCACGAAGGCGAAGCCCCACTCCCTCCCAATCCCTTCCCAGTTCCTCTCTATCCTCTCCCAGTCCCTCCCAATCCTCTCCCAGTCCCTCCCAGTTCCCCTGAGTCCCTCCCACTCCCCCCAATCCCCTCCCAATCCGCTCCCAGTTCCCTCCCAGTGCCCCCCAATCCCTTCCCAGTCCCTCTTTATCCCTCCCAGTTCCTCTCTATCCCCTCCCAGTCCCATCCCAGTCCCTCCCAGTCCCCCCCAGTCCCCTCCCAATCCCCTCCCAGTCCATCCCAGTCCCTCCCAGTCCCTCCCAGTCCCCCCATTCCCTCACCACGATGGTGCTGAGCTGCACGAAGGCGAAGCCCCAGTCCATCCCAGTCCCCCCCAGTCCATCCCAGTCCCTCTCTATCCCCTCCCAGTCCATCCCAGTCCATCCCAGTCTCTCCCAGTGCCCCTCAATCCCCTCCCAGTCCCTCTTTATCCCTTCCCAATCCCTTCCCAGTCCCTCCCAGTCCCTCACCATGATGTTAACCAACCCTCCCAGTCCTTCCCAATCCCCCCCAGTCTCTCCCAGTCCCTCCCAGCCCCTCCAATCCCCTCCCAGTTCCTCTCTATCCCCTCCCAATCCCCCCCAGTCTCTCCCAGTCCCTCTTTATCCCTTCCCAGTCCCTCCCAGTCCCTCCCAGTCCCCCCATCCCTCACCACGATGGTGCTGAGCTGCACAAAGGCGAAGCCCCAGTCCCTCCCAGTCCCTCCCAGTCCATCCCAGTCCCTTCCCAGTCCCTCTTTATCCCTCCCAGTCCCTCTCTATCCCCTCCCAGTCCATCCCAGTCTCTCCCAGTGCCCCTCAATCCCCTCCCAGTCCCTCTTTATCCCTTCACATACCCTCCCAGTCCCTCCCAGTCCCTCTTTATCCCTTCCCAGTCCCTTCCCAGTCCCCTCCCAGTCCCCCCAGTCCCTCACCACGATGGTGCTGAGCTGCACGAAGGCGAAGCCGCGGTTCAGCTGGGTCTGCCTGTCCTTGATCACTCGGACGTTGGCGGCAGACAGGGCGGCGAAGGGAGCCAGGGCGGCCAGGATGGACTCCAGGCTGCTCTGAGGGTGCAGGTTCCGCAGGATGATGGCTGCAGGGGGATTTGGGGGGAGAAAAGGTTAGGATTTGGGGGGTTAGGATGGTTAGAATGGGTTAAATGACCCCAAAATGACCCTAAAACTGTCTCGGGAATTTATTGGGATTGAGTTCGTTTCTGGTGTTTCTCAGTTCTATTGATGTTTCCTAAAATTGTCTCCTGATTTGATCCCAAATGTCCCAAAATTGCCCTAAAATTCTCTATAAGGTACATTGGGATTTGGGGTTGGGGGAGATAAACCTCATCAGAATGGGTTCAATGACCCCAAAATGACCCTAAAATTGTCTAGAAATTTTTTGGCAATTCCAGTAATTCTTGGTGTTTCTCAGTTCTCTCAGTGTTTCCTAAAATTCTCTCCTAATTTGATCCCAAATGTCCCAAAATGACCCTGAAATTGTCTGTGGGGTTTTTGGGATTTGGGGTTGGGGGAGATAAACCTCATCAGAATGGTTTCAATGACTCCAAAGTGACCCTAAAATTGTCTAGAAATTTTTTGGGAATTCCAGTAATTCTTGGTGTTTCTCAGTTCTCTCATTGTTTCCTAAAATCTCCTGATTTGATCCCAAAAACCCCAAAATTGCCCTAAAAATTCTGTATAAGGTACATGGGAGCACAGGGGGATTTGGGGTTTTGGGGGGTTAGGATGGTTAGAATGGGTTAAATGACCCCAAAATGGCTTTAAAAGTGTCTAAAAAAATTGTTGGAGTTGTTGGGATTCTTGGTGTTTCTCAGTTCTCTCAGTGTTTTCCTAAAATTCTCTTCTGATTTAATCTCAAATAACCCTAAAATGACCCCAAAATCGTCTGTGGGGTTTTTGGGATTTAGGGTTGGGGGGTTAAAGATCATTAAAATGGGTTAAATGACCCCAAAATGACCCTAAAACTGTCTAAAAAAATTTTTGGAATTGTTAGGATTCTTGGTGTTTCTCAGTTCTCTCGGTGTTTCCCTAAATTCTCTCCTGATTTGATCCCAAAAACCCCAAAATTGCCCTAAAAATTCTGTATAAGGTACATGGGAGCACAGGGGAATTTGGGGTTTGGGGTTTTGGGGGGTTAGGATGGTTAGAATGGGTTAAATGACCCCAAAATGGCCCTAAAACTGTCTAAAAAAATTGTTGGAGTTGTTAGGATTCTTGGTGTTTCTGGTTTCTCTCAGTGTTTTCCTAAAATCCTCTCCTGATTTGATCCCAAATGTCCCAAAATGACCCTAAAATCGTCTGTGAGGTTTTTAGGATTTAGGATTGGGGGAGATAAATCTCATCAGAATGACCCAAAAAACGTCTGGGAAATTTTTTTTGATTTTTAGCATTCTTGGTGTTTCTCAGTTCTCTCAGTGTTTTCCTAAAATCATCTCCTGATTTGATCCCAAAAACCCCAAAATGACCCCAAAATTCTCAATAAGGTACATGGGAGCACAGGGGAATTTGGGGTTTGGGATTTTGGGGGGTTAGGATGGTTAGAATGGGTTAAATGATCCTAAAATGATCCTAAAATTGTCTGGAAATTTTTTGGGAATTGTGGTAATTCTTGGTGTTTCTCAGTTCTCTCAGTGTTTTCCTAAAATTGTCTCCTGATTTGATTCAAAAAGCCTCAAAATTGCCCTAAAATCCTCTGTGGGGTTTTTGGGATTTAGGGTTGGGGGGTTAAAGATCATTACAATGGGTTAAATGACCCCAAAATGGCGTTAAAAGTGTCTAAAAATATTTTTGGAGTTGTTGGGATTCTTGGTGTTTCTCAGTTCTCTCATTGTTTTCCTAAAATCATCTCCTGATTTGATCCCAAAAAGCCTCAAAATGACCCTAAAATCCTCTGTGGGGTTTTTGGGATTTGGGGTTGGGGAAGATAAACCTCATCAGAATGGTTTCAATGACCCCAAAATGCCCCAAAATTGCCCTAAAATGACCCTAAAATTGTCTGTAGGACACACAGTGGTACAGGAGGATTGGGGTTTGGGGTTTTGGAGGAGTTTAAAGATCATTAAAATGGGTTAAATGACCCCAAAATGGCCCTAAAACTGTCTGGGAAATTTATTGGGATTGAGTTCGTTTCTGGTGTTCATTAATTCTATTGATGTTTTCCTAAAATCATCTCCTGATTCGATCCCAAAAACACCAAAATGGCCCTAAAATTGTCCTAAAATAAAACCCGAAAAAAAACCCAAAACCCCCCAAAATTCCCCCCAAAATTTCAAAAAATCCAAATCCCAAACCCCAAAACCCAAAAATCCCAAAAATCCCAAACCCCAAAAACCCCAAACACCAAATCCCAAACCCCAAAATCCTAAACCCCAAACCCCCCAAACCCCCAAACCCCAAACCCCAAACCCAAACCCCAAACCCCAAACACCCAAACACAAACCCCAAAAAAAAAACCCAAAAACATCCCAAACCCCAAATCCCAAACCCCAAATCCCAAACCCCAAACCCCCAAAATCCCCAAACCCCAAATCCCAAAATCCCAAATCCCAAAAACCCCAAAAACCCCAAAATCCCAAATCCCAAACCCCAAATCCCAAAAAACAAACCCCAAATCCCAAAAATCCCAAAATCCCAAATCCCAAAATCCCCAAATCCCAAAATCCCAAAATCCCCAAAAACCCAAAATCCCAAAAACCCCAAAATCCCAAATCCCAAAAATCCCCCAAACCCCAAAATCCCAAACCCCAAATCCCAAACCCCAAAATCCCAAACCCCAAACCCCAAACCCCAAACCCCAAAATCCCAAAACCCCAAAATCTCAAAATCCCTAAATCCCAAACCCCAAATCCCCCAAATCCCTCAA
>NW_028147459.1:1544702-1606758 GCF_008360975.1 Lichenostomus cassidix
CACCTCTTACCCACCTTTCCTGCCAGCTTTTCTCCCCGTTTTCTGCCCCACATGCCTCTCATTTTCGGTTCTCTTTCCCCCTTTCTCTGCCCCATCTCTCCTCCCTCCATCCCCTCACCTCTCACCTCTCACCCACCTTTCCTGCCAGCTTTCCTCCCTGTTTTCTGCCCCACATTTCTCTCATTTTTGGTTCTCTTTCCCCCCTTCTCTGCCCCACATTCCTCTCATTTTTGGTTCTCTTTCTCCCTTTCTCTGCCCCATCTCTCCTCACCCCTCAGGATGTGTCCCCCTGTCCCCTCACCCCTCACGATGTGTCCCTGTCCCCTCACCCCCTAGGATGTGTCCCCCTGTCCCCTCACGATGTGTCCCCCTGTCCCCTCACCCCCCGGTCCCCTCGGACTCAGGACTCTCCCCAGGGTCTCAGTGTTTATTTTCAACCCTCGGGCTCCGGCCCCTCGGGGCGTGCAGGAGCAGCACAGAACGGTGCTGGGTAGCGGATGAACAGCCAGTCCTCCTCCTTCTTGAGCCAGCGCAGCAGCTTGGTCAGCACGGCGATGGCGCCCGCCTTCGTCACCAGCGGGCTGAAGCAGCTGTACAGCTCAAACTTGCTGGTCACCTGCGGGAATCCATGCCTGTTAACTCAGGGACTGACTGACCACACCATCAGTGAGTATCCCATTAACTGTGGGACCTGCTGACCAGGCTGCCCAGTGAGTATCCCATTAACTGTGGGACCTGCTGACCATGCTGCCAGTGAGCATCCCATTAACTGTGGGACCTACTGACCACACTGCCCAGTGAGCAACCCATTAACTCTGAGATCTACTGACCTACTAATGGCACCATCAGGAAGCATCCCATTAATTCTGGGACCTACTGACCACACCATCAGTGAGCATCCCATTAATTCTGGGACCTACTGACCACACTGCCCAGTGAGCATCCCATTAATTCTGGGACCCACTGACCACTCCACCAATGAGTACCTGATTAACTGTGGGACCTACTGATCACACTGCTAGTGAGCATCCCATTAATTATGGGACCTACTGATGGCACCATCAGTAAGCATCCCATTAATTCTGGGACCTACTGACCACACCATTAGTGAGTATCCCATTAACTGTGGGACCTACTGACCACACCATCAGTGAGCATCCCATTAACTCTGGGATGTACTGACAACACCACCAGTGAGCATCCCATTTATTATGGGACCTCCTGACAGCCACCACCAGTGAGCATCCTATTAATTCCAGGACCTATTGACCACACCACCAGTGAGTATCCTACTAATTCTGGGACCTCCTGACAGCCACCACCAGCCAGTGAGACCCATGAACTCCATAATCTACTCACGGCAGCACTCTCTGCTAACTCAAACCTACTGCCAGAGCTGCTTTCTGTTAACTCCGGACCCTGCTGACCACTCCCCTCCCACGGCTCACCCAGGCCAGCAGCGTTTCCTTCTCGGCCACATGGTAGAGCAGGCGCAGGGGTCGGTGCGGGCTGTGCACGCGGCTGTGCAGGTAGTGGTACAGGTCGAAAAGCCGGTGTTGCTCCTCCTCGCTGGTGTAGGGCTCCTCCAGCTCGGGGCTGCAGCCACGAGGGATGAGGTGACACGGCTGTCACCTGAACACCGGCGCCACCCACCCTCCCCATCCCGCCGTGTCCCCGCATCCCCGCACCTGGTGAACTGCGGCAGCTGCTGCATCTCCTCCGGCCCCTCCAAGGGCTTGTAGAGGAAGTGCCGGAGCTCCGGTGCGCCGGGGCGGGACGGGCCGTACCCCGCTCCGCCGCGCACGGCCGCCGCCAGCTCCGCCAGCCAGCCCTGCGCCCGCAGCGTGTCCTCCAGCTGCCGCCGGCACGCCGCCGCCGCGTAGAAACCTTCGCGCTCCGTGGACAGCAGGATCAGCGTCACGCCATCCTCCTCCTCCTCGCCCAGCCGCGCCGCGTAGGCGTAGAAATACCCGTCGGGGTTGAAGCGGGGCAGACACACGGGGGTCCACACCTCGCCCGCCCCCGCGCCCGCCCCGCCGCCCAGCAGGTTGAGCAGCAGGTGGAGATCGCTGGCGCAGAGCCGCCCGCCCTCTGCCAGCGCTCGCTGTCGCGCCGCTGTCACCAGGCGTCCCCGGGCCGCCAGCACGGCCAGAGCGGGCGCGGGGCGGGCAGCGGCGGCGGCGCGGCGCAGAGCTCCGGACACCGCCCGGCGGAGCCCCCCGGGAAGGGGCAGGCAGCGGGCTGCCCCCAGCAGCAGCCGCCCGTCCGCCGCGGCCCCGCAGAGCAGCCGGTCCAGCACGGCCTCGGCGCCCGCCAGCAGCCGGCGGAGGTCGAAGCCGCGGCGGCGGGCGAAGACGCGGGCGATGCCGCCGCGGGTCAGCAGCGACAGGATCTGCTCGTGAACGAACGCCAGCTCCCGCCGCAGCTGCGCCGCCGACTGCCGAGTGCGGGACACGGACACCAGCAGCAGCGGGCCGCGCTGCTCGAACACCAGCGTGCGGTCCTCTGCGGGGAGACAGGGGACAGGCGGTCACACGGGTGACCCCGAGGGGCTGCGGGGATGGGTGTTTCGGGAGGAGGGTTGTTTTGGAGGGTGTGGTTGTTTTTGGAGAGTGGCTGCGACAAGGCAGGTTGTTTCTTGGGAGGGGTGGCAGTACCCGAGAGGAGGTTTGGGGCGGGAAAAGATTTTGGGGAGTGTGGCTGTTTTTGAAGAGCGGCTGTGACAAAGCAGGGAAGGTGGCAGTACCCAAGAGGAGATTTTGGAGGGAAGTGAGTTTTGGGGGGTTGCTTGTACCTGGCAGGGCTGTTTTGGTACACTCAGCTGTACCTGGGAGAGGTGGTTTTGGGTTGTGTTGGGAGAGGACTGTACCCAGGTGGGACGGCTGTACCTGTGGGGGCTATTCAGTGACACCTGAGGGCAGGGCTGTACAGCTTTGGGGACACCCATGGGTGGCTCTGCGTCAATTTGGGGACCCCACGTCCACCCCGCGGCCCCGTACCGGAGCAGATGGCGCGGATGGCGTTGCCGCCGCTCTGGATGAAGGACACGAGGGCCATCATGACCCCCATGGTGGCCGCCAGCCCCTCCTCGTTGCCGTGCCGGGAGTAGATGGGCTTGCCGGCCTCGCTGAGCACGAACACGTGCTTGCGCCGCGCTCGCCAGCCGGCGGCCGCCACGTCCTCGTCCGCGCCGCGCCGCCCGCCTGGGGCTGACGTGGCCGCCGCCGCTGTCACCGCCGCCGTCACCTCCTCCTCCTCCTCACCGGGGTGACACCCTGGGGATGTCACTGCCGCTGTCACCTCCTCCTCCTCCTCCTCATTGGGGTGACACGCTGAGGATGTCACCGCCGTTGTCACCTCTTCCTCCTCATTGGGGTGACACGCTGGGGATGTCACCACTGCTGTCGCCTCCTCCTCCTCATTGTGGTGACACGCTGGGGATGTCACTGCTGCTGTCACCTCCTCTTCATCCCCAACAGGGGGACTCTGTGGGGATGTCACTGCCGCCACCCCCCACCCCAACAACCACACCCCACCCCCAACCCCAACAACCACACCCATGGTCATCTCCTCCTCCTCACTGGGTTGACAGCTTGGGGATGTCACTGCTGCTGTCACCTCTGCTGTCACCTGCTCATCCCCAGTGGGGGGACACCCCAGGGACGTCACCGCTGTGGTCACCTCCTCCTCTGCACTAGGATGACACCCCTGGGACATCGTGGCCGCTCCTGCTGTCACTGCTGCCACCACATCCTCATCCTTGCCACATGGGCCACCTGCCGATGTCACGGCCACTGCCACCTCCTCCTCCTCACCGGGGTGGCACGCCAGGGACATCGCGGCTGTCACCACCGCTGCCACATCCTTGTCCTCCTCCTCCTCATTCCCAGCGCGGCGACACTCAGATGGCGTCACGGCCCTCCGGCAGGATCGCCCCCCCGCCGCCCCCTCCCCGCCCGGCCCCGCCCCCCCGGTAGCCCCGCCCCCACCCGTGCCCGCCCCTTAGCCCCGCCCCCGCGCTGTCCCCGCCCCGCGCGCTCACCGGCCGCGCTCGCGCTCCCGCCGCCACCGCCGCTTCCGGGCCCGCCGCGCCGCGCGCCCCGTGACGTCACCGCGCCGCCCGCCCAGCCAATCAGCGCCCGGCGCGGGGGAAGGGGGCGGGGCCTCCGCGCGTCGACCAATCGGCAAACGGGAGGAGGAGGAAGGGGGCGGGGTTTAGGGGGTGACGCCCCTTTCGGCGGGTTTTCCCCGCGTGACTCCCTTGTGACGTCACTCGGGGGCGGGGCCGGGCCACTCAGCGCCTCGTGACAAGGGGCGGGGCCAGAGGGACCCACGTGGGGGCTGCGGGAGCCTGGCCCCGCCCCTGCGTGACGTCACGAGGGCCATATGGGACCTTTAGGGCTGTATGGCTCCTCCTGCAGGACCCTATAGGAGCTCTATAGGGACACCGGGGGGCTTTAGGGGACCCTAAGGGTTCTATAGGTGTCCCCTGAAGAGCTTTAGGGGACCCTAAAGGTTCTATAAGCACCCCAAAGAGTTTTAGGGGAACCTAAAGGTTCTACAGGCACCCCGGAGAGATTTAGGGGACCCTAAAGGTTCTATAGGCACCTCCTGAAGAGCTTTAGGGGACCCTGAAGGTTCCATAGGCATGCCAAAGAGCTTTAGGGGACCCTAAAGGTTCTATAGGTGTCCCCCGGGGAGCTTTAGGGGACCCTCAAGGTTCTATAAACACCCTGAAGAGCTGTAGGGGATCCTAAAGGTTCTATAGGCACCCTAGAGAACCTTTAGGTGAGCCTAGAGAGCTTTAGGTGACCCTAAAGGTTCTATTAGCCCCCACCCCGAGGACCTTTAGGGGACCCTAAAGGTTCTATAGGCACCCCTAAGAGCTTTAGGGGACCCTAAAGGTTCTATAAGTACCCCCTGAAGAGCTTTAGGGGACCTTGAAGGTTCTATAGGTGTCCCCTGAAGAGCTTTAGGGGACCCTAAAGGCTCTATAGGTGCCACCCGAGGAGCTTTAGAGGACCCTAAAGGTTCTATAGGCACCCCATGAAGAGCTTTAGGGGTCCCTGAAGGTTCTATAGGTGTCCCTTAAAGAGCTTTAGGGGACCCTGAAGGTTCTATAAGCACCCCTGAAGAGCTTTAGGGGATCCACGCAGCACTGCAGAGACTATAGGATCCATAAGGACCCTAAAAGGCTCTACAGGGGCTCTGGGGGGCTCTGAACGAGGCTCTATAGGCTCTATAGGGACCCCAAAAAGCCCCATAGAGCCCCTAAACAATCCTCCCAGACGCCACAGCACCTATAGGGACCCCCAGGGCCCTTCAGGATGCCCTAAAGGTGCCACAGGGACTCCCCAGGGGGGGTTTAGCCCCCCCAGCTCGCGCCCAGCCCAGGGGCGGAGCTCCCACCGGGGGAGGGAGGGGCTTGGGGACAGAAAAACCCCCCATGTCCCCTCCGTCCCCCCAGCACACCTGAGACCCCCCCGGAGCCGCCCAGGACCCCCCGATGGCAGCTCCGCCGCCCCCCGGCCACCTCAGCCTGGCGCGCGGGGTGCAGGTGAGGAGGGGACAGGGAGCTCGGTGACACCGCAGGGACTCTGGGGGGACAGCCCGGCGCTCAGGGCCATCCGGGGCGGGGTGGGGGCACGAGGGCGGCTGCGACACTTCCTGCCCGCCGAAAAGGGAAGTGACAGAAGGGACCCGGCTGGCCTGGGGGGGTCCCCGAGAGGTTGGGGGGTCGCGGGAGCTCCGGTAGCCTCCACTCGGGGGGCTCCGGGTGACCCCCTGCCCTCCCCAGTCCCCCCTGTACCAGGACGCTGTCGCCCGCCGGGCTCTGCGGCCCACGCTGCTCAGGTGAGTCCTGGGGATGGGGACAGGTGACGCGGACAGGTGACCCGGATCGGGGGTCCTTCCCTTCTCCTCTGTCGCCCCCCAGGAGCGTGTCGGTGCCAGCCGAGCCCCCCGCGCCCCCCGCCATGGATGTCACCTACGCCGTGGTCAACAAGCCCCGCCGAGGGGGAGGAGCCTCGGGGAGAAGCCCCGCCCCCTCCGACCGAGACCACGCCCCTTTCGGGCGAGACTCCGCCCCCTCGGGCACGTGCTCGCTGCCGGGGAGCCCCGTGCGCCGCCCCTCCCCCAGCCCGGCGGGTGAGTTGGGGTGACCTGGGGGGGTTTTTGGGGGTCCCAAAAATGGAGATTTCTGACCCCAAATCCTCCCTCAGGCTCCCCCAGACCCACTGACGGCGCCTACGAGGTGGTGACCCCCACCACGGAGCCTGCCAGTGGTCCCTGCCTCGGTGAGCATGGGGGTCCTGGGGGGGGTTTGGGGGGCTCTGGTGTCCGGTGGGGTTCAGGAGGGACATCATCGTCCCCTTGTCCCCTCCAGGGTTTAATTTCCCTCTATGACTGTCCCCTTGTCCCCTCCCAGGGTTTAATTTCCGCATCGGGAAGCCCAAGGGGCCGCGGGATCCCCCGGCTGAGTGGTCCAGGGTGTGAGGGGGGAAGCTGACCACCCCGGCAGACTCTGACCGCTCCTCACCGAGCCCAAAATACCCAAAAAACAGATTTATTCTTACAAATAAAAACTGATTTCCTGCCAGACCCACACGTGCCTGGGGAGGGGGCTCAGGGGGGTCCCCGGCTGCCCACTCCAGGGGGGTCCCACCTGCCTGGGGGGTCTCAGGTGGGTGATTTGGGGGGTCCTAGGTGATCTGGAGGGTCCTGGGGGTCCCAGGTGGGTGGTTTGGGGGGTCCTGGGGGTCCCAGGTGGGTGATTTGGAGGGTCCTGGGGGTCCCAGGTGGGTGATTTGGAGGCTCCCAGGTGATTTGGAGGCTCCTGGGGGTCCCAGGTGGGTGATTTGGGGGGTCCTGGGGGTCCCAGGTGGGTGATTTGGGGGGTCCTGGGGGCTCAGGTGGCACTGAGCAGGTGGCGCTTGGCGGCGGTGGCAGTGTAAGGGTGCCAGCGCCACTCCACGTCGGCGGCGTCACCCTGCTCCAGCGTGCCCAGGCGGATCAGGTAGGCTGGAAAAAGGGACACGGGGGGAGGGTTGGGGACAGCTGGGGACACCCGGGGACACCCGTTAGGGGCGTTGGGGACAGCTGGGGACACTCACGGCGCAGCTGGAACCGCGGTCCCACCTCCTCCAGCTCCACCGTCCTCCCCTTGCGCCGGTAAGTGTGGTTCCTGTGGGGAGGGAGTGTCACAAGGGGGTCTGGCAGGGGGGTCTGGCCCTGTCCCCGTGTCCCCAAGCGTCACCCACCGCACTAGGATGACGTCATCCTCGTTGGCGAATGTCACCACGCGGCGGCTGTCGGGGCGAGGGACGGGGAAGAGGTGCTTCAGGATGGTTCCCACCTGGGGGTGAAAGGGACGCAGGGGTCAGCCCAGCCCTGGGACCTCCTGTGTCACCCCACGGTGTCCCCATTGCCCCACAGTGTCCCCATTGCCCCCCCAGTGTCCCCATTTCCCACTCAATGTCGCCATTGCCCTGCAGGGTCCCCATCGCCCCCCAGTGTCCCCATTGTCCCCCGCAGTGTCCCCATTTCCCATTCAGTGTCCCAATTGCCCCCCAGTGTCCCCACTGCCCCCCAATGTCCCCACTGTCCCCCCAGTGTCCCCATTTCTCACTCAATGTCCCCATTGCTCCCCAGTGTCCCCATTTCCCATTCAGTGTCCCTATTTCCCAGTGTCTCCACTGTCCCCCCATGTCCCCATTTCCCAATCAGTGTCCCCTTCCCCCCGCAGTGTCCCCACTGCCCCCCAATGTCCCCATTGCCCCCCAATGTCCCCATTGCCCCCCCCATGTCCCCATTGCCCCCAGTGTCCCCATTGCCCCCAATGTCCCCACTGTCCCCCCAGTGTCCCCATTTCCCACTCAATGTCCCCATTGCTCCCCAGTGTCCCCATTTCCCAATCAGTGTCCCTTCCCCCCAGTGTCCCCATTGCCCCCATGTCCCCCACTCCCCCAGTGCCTCCCCAGCAATTCCCCCGCATCCCCTCACACCCCCCCAGCTGTGTCCCCCTTTGTCCCCTGGCTGTCCCCACTGTCCCCAGCTGTCCCCCTGGCCATACCCTCTGTCCGAGGGCAGAGTCCAGCCGCAGCAGCAGCAGGTGGGGGGCAGCCAGGGGGGCTCCCCCGAGCCCCCCGACCTCCTGCCGCAGCACCGCCCCGCTCAGCGTGAAGAACGCCGTGGGGCCGTGGGGCAGGTGGGACACTGTCAGCCCGTCTGGGGGCGGGGCTTGGTCAGGCCACGCCCCCAAACAAGCCACACCCCCTTTGCAAAGCCACGCCCAGTTTTGCATTGACCACACCCATTCCTTTAAGCCACACCTCCTCTGAGGAGACCACACCCCCAAAAGGGAACATCCCAATCTCTGACCACACCTTTTCCCTCCAAGCCCCGCCCATTATGCAAATCCTATTAGCCCCACCCCCTTCCTAGCCCCACCCACTTCCTCCCCACCTTTTCCCTCCAAGCCCCACCCATTATTCAAATCCTCCAAGCCCCACCCCTTCCCAGCCCCACCCTTCCCCCCCCGCACTGACCAGGCCTCCCGCGGGTCTCGTGCACCACCAGCAGGTCAGTGACCCCCGCTGCCCGGCAGGCTCCCACCAGCGCGCCCAGCTCGGCGCGGCCGCGGTTCATCCGCCGCGCCCCGGGGAACAGCAGGCACAGCTCCTGAGGGGGCGGGGTCAGGGGACACGCCCACCGGGCCGGGACACGCCCACTGAGTGTCCCACCCGCTCAGCGTTGTGTCCCCAAAGTCACCTTTCTGTGTCACCCGAATGGCCCATTAAAAGGGACACGCCCATGCCAGGCCCCGCCCCTTTCACCCAAATTTGGGAGCCACGCCCACATCCAGACCACGCCCACAAATAGCCCAGCTCCAGCAAAGCCCCGTGGGGTGGGGCCAACTAAGCCCCGCCCACTTTTCCGGCCACGCCCAGCCCCAAAGCCACGCCCCTGTTAGGGCAGTCACAGGGGGTGGGGTCAGGGGGTTAATTAGGCCACGCCCATTCACGTGCATGGCCACACCCACCGCCCCAGCTACTTGAACCCCACACATAACAGGCCACGCCCACCAGACCACACCCAGAACAGGCCACGCCCACCCCTGCCATGCCCACTGCCCCATCCACAACATGCCACGCCCACCCGGCCACACACAAAACAGGCCACTTCCACCCGGCCACACCCACTGCCACACCCAGAACAGGCCACGCCCATCAGACCACACCCAGAGGCGGCAACACCCACCCGGCCCCACCCACAGTCCCATCCAGCTCAGGCCATGCCCCACCCCTGACCACACCCACCACCCCACCCAGAAGAGGTCACACCCACTGCCACACCCAGAACAGACCACGCCCACCCGGCCACACCCAGAACAGGCCACACCCACCAGACCATACAACATACCACACCCACCCTGCCCCACCCATAGAATGCCACACCCACCCGGCCACATCCATCGCCCCACCTAGATCAGGTCACGCCCACCCGACCACACCCACAATCACACCCAGAACAGGCCACGCCCAGCCGGCCCCACCTACTGCCCCACCCAGATCAGACCACGCCCATCCCCAGAACATGCCACACTCACCTGGCCACACCCACCGCCCCACCCAGCTCAGGCCACGCCCACCGGGCACACCCACCTTGGCGAAGAGCCGCAGGCGGGCACTGGGGTCGCGCGACGTTGTCACCATCACCTTGGGCGGCTCCAGCCCCGCCCACCTGTACTCGTCATCATGGCTGCTGGCAGCGTCTGGGGGAGGGGCTTGCTCAGGCCACGCCCCTTCTCATCATGGCCACGCCCCTTCTCAACCTAGCCCCGCCCACCGCGGCCCCGCCCACGCTGGTTTGGGGACATTGGGGACAATTGTGTCACTCGCTTCCGGGGGAAAATGGATCAAATTTGTGTGTATTGATGTAAATTCCTCCTCTTTTTGGGGTGAATTTAATCTTATTTGGGGAGGAATTAAAAACCCAAATATAATCTGGGGGGAAATGTGGGAAATTTGATCCTAAATCTGAGATCAGCTGCTTTTTTGGGGTGGTTACACCTGGTTTTGGGGGGTAACTCCACTCCCCACAATTTGGGGTTTTTCCCCCCAATTTGGGGTTTTCCTCCCCAATTTGAGGGTCCCACTCCCCGCAATTTTGGATTTTTCTCCCCAACTTGGGGTTTTTCTCCCCACATTTCTCCCCAATTTGGGGTCCCACTCCCCACGATTTGGGTTTTTCTCCCCAATTTGGGGTTTTTCTCCCCAGTTTGGGGTTCCCACTCCCCACAATTTGGGGTTTTTCTCCCCAGTTTGGTGTTCTTCTCCCCAATTTGAGGTCCCACTCCACACAATTTGGGGTTTTTCTCCACAATTTGGGGTTTTCCTCCCCACAATTTGGGGTTTTTCTCCCCAATTCGGGGTTTTTCTCCCCACAGTTTGGGGTTTTTCCCCCCAGTCTGGGTTTTTTCCCCCCAATTTGAGGTTTTTCTCCCCAATTTGGGTTTTTTTCCCCCAGTTTGGGGTTTTTCTCCCCAGTTTGGGTTTTTCTCCCCAGTTTGGGTTTTTCCCCCCAATTTGGGGTTTTTCTCCCCAGTTTGGGCTTTTTTTCCCCAGTTTGGGGTCCCACTCCCCACAATTTGGGGTTTTTCTCCCCAATTTGGGGTTTTTCTCCCCAATTTGGGGTCCCACTCACCCCCTGGCGCATCGAAATCAAACTCCAGCTCCTTCTGCAGTGCCAACGCTTCGTGCCGCAGCTCGGTGGGCAGCAGGCGATTCTCTGGGGGGAGAGAAAAACCCTAAATCACCCCATTTCAAACACCCCGGACCCTAAATACACTCCCAGCCCCAAATGAACCCCAAATCCTCCACCTCAACCCCTTTTTTAACAACCTCAAACATCACCAAATCCCCTCAAATTCTCTTTAATCTCCCAAACTCTCATGTATCTCCCCGAACCCCCTTTAACACCACCTGAACCCTTCCCAAATCCCCTTTAAACCCCCAAAATTCCTCCCAGCTCCTCTTTACTGCCTCTTTTATCCCTTTTTCCCTCTCCCAACCCCTCTTTTATCCCTTTTTCCCCTCCCAAACCCTCTTTTATCCCCCTTTTCTCTCTCCCAACCCCTCTTTTCTCCCTTTTTCTCCTCATTTATTCCTTTTTCCCTCTCCCAACCCCTCTTTTATCCCCTTTTTCCCTCTTTCATCCCCTTTTCCCTCTCCCAACCCCTATTTCATCCCTTTTTTTCCTTTTTTATCCCTTTTTCATCCCCTTTTTCTCTCTCCCAACCCCTATTTTATCCCTTTCATCCCTTTTTTCCCCTTTTTCCCTCTCCCAACCCCTAATTTCTCTCTTTCACCCCATTTTTCCCCTTTTCCCCGTACCTTCCAGCGCCCTCCTCAGGCTCTCCTTCCTCTCCTGCTGCCGCCGCTGCTGCTGCTCCCGAGCTCTTCGCTGCAGGTACTCCCGGCGCTCCCGGGCCTGCCGGCGCAGCTGCGACACCAGGGGACAGCCGTGACACCGCGGGGGACAGCCGTGACATCGGGGGACACATTGGGGGACATCGGGGGACATATGGCGGGGATGTGGGGAAGGGACAGCGAGAGATGGGAGGGATGTGGGACACGATTGAGGCTCTAGAGGGGGATTAGAGGAGCCCTAGAGGGATGTGACACAGAGGGGACACGGAGAGGGACAGCGGTGACATCGGGGGACACATGAGGGGACATCGGGGGACACATGGCAGGGATGTGGGGAAGGGACAGCGAGAATTGGGAGGGACGTGGGACACGATTGAGGGTCTGGAGAGGGATTAGAGGAGTCATTGAGGGGTGTGACACAGAGGGGACACGGCGAGGGACAGCGGTGACACTGAGGGACACACATGAGGGAGATGTGGGGAAGGGCCGGTTGTGGGGACAGCGAGAGATGGGAGGGATGAGGGACACGATTGAGGCCCTGAGGGGGATTAGAGGAGCCACTGAAGGATGTGAGACAGAGGGGACACGGCGAGGGACAGCGGTGACATTGAGGGACACATGAGGGAGATGTGGGGAAAAACCCGTTGTGGGGACAGCGAGAGATGGGAGGGATGTGGGACACGATTGAGGGTCTGGAGGGGGATTAGAGGAGTCACTGAGGGATGTGAGACAGAGGGGACACGGCGAGGGACAGCGGTGACATCGGGGGACACCAGGTGAAGTGTGAGGGACACATGGCAGGGATGTGGGGAAGGGACAGAGAGAGATGGGAGGGATGTGGGACACGATAGAGGCTCTGAGGGGGATTAGAGGAGCCACCGAGGGATGTGACAGAGGGGACACGGCGAGGGACAGCGGTGACACTGAGGGACACACATGAGGGAGATGTGGGGAAGGGCCGGTTGTGGGGACAGCGAGAGATGGGAGGGATGTGGGACACGACTGAGGGTCTGGAGCGGGGTTAGAGGAGCCACTGAGGGATGTGAGAGAGAGGGGACATGGCGAGGGACAGCGGTGACATTGAGGGTCGCCAGGTGAAGCGTGAGGGAAACATGAGGGGAATGTGGGGAAAAACCCGTTGTGGGGACAGCGAGAGATGGGAGGGATGAGGGACACGACTGAGGCCCTGAGGGGGATCAGAGGAGTCACTGAGGGATGTGACAGAGGGGACACGCCGCGACACGAGGCGCACAGCCCAACCCGAAGCCCCAGCGCCCCCAGACCCAAACCTCCTCACCATGGCCGCTCCGCTCCTCTCCCCACACGCCGGCACCTCCCAACACCGCCGCCTCCCATTGGCCGAGCGCCGGCTGACCAATCGCAGCGCGCGGTGCTGCCGGAAGGGGCGGGAAACGCTGCCCTGCCCTCACTCAAGATGGCGGCGGCTCGGCGTCAGCCCATAGCGCTGCCTGCCCTCAACGAAGCCCCGCCTCCCGCCTTTTCGCGCGCGCTGATTGGTCGAGAAGGCGCGAGGTCGGTTCCTATTGGACGAGGCGGGGGCAGGCCTGAGGCCGCGGCGGCGATGGACGGTGAGGGAGCGATGAGGGAGCGATGAGGGCTGCGGGAGTTCGAGGGGTTTTTGGGGTTTTTTTTGGGGTCTCCGGATGGTTTTTGGGGTCTCCGGGGGCTCGGGTGACAGCAGGGGAAGCTGTGGCGGTCTCTGGGCGGGGGGCGCGGCGGTTTTGGTGGCAGTTGGGGTCCTGAGCGGTGTCCCCGCAGGGTCGCTGTCGCTGTCGCTGGACTCGGCGGCGCTGGAGGTGATGGAGGCGCTGGAGGTGCTGCAGCAGCGCCGGGAGGAGCTGGAGAGGCAGCTGCGGCAGGTGAGGGGACACGGGGACACGGTGGGGACACCATGGGGACACGGTGGGGACACACACCGCCCTTGGGGACACGGGGACACGGTGGGGACACCATGGGGACACACACCGCCCTTGGGGACACGATGGGGACACCATGGGGACACACAGCGCTCCTCATGGGGACACGGGGGACAAGGGGACACGATGGTGACATGATGGGGACACTCACCTCTCATGGGGACACAGGTGCCACCTGCCACAGGGACACACCTGGCGAGTGTCACCCAGCACAGGGATGTGCCAACCGCATGGGGACACACCTGGGGACAGTCACCTGCTGTGGGGACACACCTGGGGACAGTCACCTCCCTCTGTCCCCCTCAATGACCCCATGTCCCCTTGTGTCCCTCCAGGGGTGGCTGTCCTTGTCCAGTGCCCCCAATGTCCCTGCAGGGGTGGCTGTCCCCGTGCTGTGTCCCCAGTGTCCCTGCTGTCCCCACAGGGCTGGCTGTCGCTGTAGTGTCCCCAGTGTCCCTGCAGGGCTGGCTGTCCCCGTGCTGTGTCCCCATTGTCCCCGATGTCCCCACTGTCCCCGCAGGGCTGGCTGTCCCTGTAGTGTCCCCAATGTCCCTGCAGGGGTGGCTGTCCCCGTGCTGTGTCCCCATTGTCCCTGATGTCCCCAATGTCCCCGCAGGGCTGGCTGTCCCTGTAGTGTCCCCAATGTCCCCACTGTCCCCGCAGGGCTGGCTGTCCCTGTGCAGGGTTGGCTGTCCCTGTGCTGTATCCCCATTGTCCCCAATGTCCCCAGTGTTCCTGCAGGGCTGGCTGTCCCTGTGCTGTGTCCCCATTGTCCCCATTGTCCCCATTGTCCCTGCTGTCCCCATTGTCCCCGATGTCCCCACTGTCCCCGCAGGGGTGGCTGTCCCTGTGCAGGGGTGGCTGTCCCTGTGCTGTGTCCCCATTGTCCCCAATGTCCCCGCTGTCCCCGCAGGGCTGGCTGTCCCTGGCTCAGGCCCGCTACTCGCTGGGATGTCACCGCGTCTCGTCCCTGCAGTACGGAGCCACCATGGTGCCCCGAGTGCGTGTGTGCCACAGGTGGGGTGACAGTGGGGACACTGGGAGGGCCATGGGGACATCGGGGACACTGGAAGGGCCATGGGGACACTGGGAGGGCCATGGGGACATCAGGGACACTGCAGGGATGTCCCCAGAGGTGACACGGCGGTGACACTGCTGTCCCCCATGGCATCAAGGGAGGGTTAAGGGTGGCAGGGAGGTGACAAAGGGCTGCTGCGGTGACAAAGGGACACCGGGGGATGGCAGTGCCACCGTGTCCCCGTGTCACCCCCAGGCAGGACCCGGAGGGACGTCCCCACTTCGAGGAGGTGCCTGGAGCAGGAGGTGACACCGAGGACACCCAGGAGGGGGGAAATGACGGTGAGGAAGGGATGAGGTGACACTTCTGGGGGTCCTGTGGGTGGTTGGTGTCCCCAGGATGTCACCTGTGGGCATTTTTGGGGTCCCCAGGATGTCACCCATGGGTGCTAGGGGGAATTTGGGGTCCCCAGGATGTCCCCTGTGGGCAGATTTGGTGTCCCCAGGATGTCCCCTGTGGGTTCTGGGGGCATTTTTGGGGTTCTGGAGTCATTTTTGGGGTCCCCAAGATGTCCCCTGTGGGTGCTGAGGGCAGATTTGGGGTCCCCAAGATGTCCCCTGTGGGTGCTGGGGCCATTTTTGGTGTCCCCAGGATGTCACCCATGGGTGCTAGGGGGAATTTGGGGTCCCCAGGATGTCCCCTGTGGGTTTTGGGGGCATTTTTGGGGTCCCCAGGATGTCACCCATGAGTGCTGGGGACAGATTTGGGGTTCAGGAGATGTCACTCATGGTGCTGGGGGGATTTTTGGGGTCCCCTGTGGGTTCTGGGGGCATTTTTGGTGTCCCCAGGATGTCCCCTGTGGCTGCTGGGGACATTTTTGGTGTCCCCAGGATGTCACCCATGGGTGCTGAGGGGGATTTGGGGTCCTGGAGGTGTTCCTGGGTTAATTTTTGAGGTTCCTGGCTTATTTTTTGGGGCCCCTAGGTTATTTTTGGGGTGTTCCTAGTTATTTTTTGGGGTCCCAGGATTATTTTTTGGGGTCCCTGGGTTATTTTTTGGGGTTCCTGGGTTATTTTTGGGGTTCCAGGATTACTTTTTGGGGGTTCCTAGCTTATTTTTTGGGGTGTTCCTGGTTATTTTTGGGGTCCCTGGATTATTTTTTTGGGTCCCTGTGTAATTTTTAGGGTTCCTGGGTTATTTTTTGAGGTTCCTGTGTCATTTTTGGGGTTCCTGATTTATTTTTTGGTGTTCCTGGATTATTTTTTGGGGTTCCTGTGTAATTTTTGGGGTTCCTGATTTATTTTTTGGTGTCCCTGGATTATTCTTTGAGGTTCCTGTGTCATTTTTTGGGGCTCCTGGGTTATTTTTTGGGGTTTTCCTGGGTTATTTTTGGGGTTCCTGTGTCATTTTTGGGGTTCCCTGACCTCTCCCTGTCCCCAGGGCTGCGGCAGCGCCGAGGACCCCCAGAGAAGGGAGGATCACCTCCCCCCAGGTCACCCCCAGACCCCCTGGGCTGGTTTGGGGTCCTGGTGCCCCCGAGTCTGCGGCAGGCCCAGGGAAGCTTCCAGAAGGGTGAGGAACTGGGGAAACTGGGAGGAACTGGGAGGAACTGGGAAGAACTGGGAGAAACTGGGAGGAACTGGGAGGAACTGGGACAAACTGGAAGGAACTGGGAGGAACTGGGAAGAACTAGGAGGAACTGGGACAAACTGGGAGGAACTGGGACAAACTGGGAGGAACTGGGAGGAACTTGGAGGAACTGGAACAAACTGGGAGGAACTGGGAGGAACTGGGAGGAAATGTGAGGAAATGGGAGGAACTAGGACAAACTGGGAGGAACTGGGATGAACTGGGAGAAACTGGGAGGAACTGGGAGGAACTGGGAGAAACTAGGACAAACTGGGAGGAACTGGAACAAACTGGGACGAACTGGGAGGAACTGGGAGAAACTGGGAGCAACTGGAACAAACTGGGAGGAACTGGAACAAACTGGGAGGAACTGGGAGGAACTGGGACGAACTGGGAGGAAATGGGACAAACTGGGAGGAACTGGGAGGAACTGGAACAAACTGGGAGGAACTGGGGAAACTGGGAGGAACTGGGACAAACCGGGAGGAACTGGGAGGAACTGGGAGGAACTGGGGAAACTGGGAGGAACTGGAACAAACTGGGAGGAACTGGGACAAACTGGGAGGAACTGGGAGGAACTGGGACAAACTGGGAGGAACTGGGACAAACTGGGACAAACTGGGAGGAACTGGGACAAACTGGGACGAATTGGGAGGAACTGGGAGGAACTGGGAGGAACTGGGATGAACTGGAAGGAACTGGGACAAACTGGGAGGAACTGGGAGGAACTGGAACAAACTGGGAGAAACTGGGAGGAACTGGGAGGAACTGGAACGAACTGGGAGGAACTGGGACGAACTGGGAGGAACTGGGAGAAAGTGGGGGAAACTGGGAGAAACTGGGAGGAACTGGAACAAACTGGGACAAACTGGGAGGAACTGGGAGGAACTGGGAGAAACTGGGAGGAACTGGGAGGAACTGGGACAAACTGGGAGGAACTGGGAGGAACTGGGAGGAACTGGGAGGAACTGGAAGGAACTGGGAGGAACTGGGAGGAACTGGGAGGAACTGGGAGGATCCAAACCAATCCATTTAGGAATATCCCAAATCTGGGAAAAAAATGAAGAATTCCCCCAGAATTGGGCAAGTCCCAAAGGTGGTGACATCCTTGTCCCCACCGGTGTCCTGACCCGCCCGGTGTCCCCTCTGTCCCCAGGGGTGACACTGGCAGTGGAGGTGGCCGAGCTCCAGGCTGCCGTGGAAGCTGCGGCCACGCGGTACCGGAAACTCCTGCGGCAGAAATGTCACCTGGCTGGGGACAGCGGGGACAGCCAGACCCTCATGGGGACAGCTGGGGACAGCCAGACCCCTACAGGGACACCTGGGGACAGCCAGACCGCCGTGGGGACAGCTGGGGACAGCCAGAGCAGAGGGGACAGCGAGGGTGACACGGCGAGCACAGGGGATGCTGTGACAGCGTGACATGAGTGCTGAGGACACCGAGGACATGAGTGCAGGTGACACTGGGGACACTGGGGGTGACACTGGGGGTGACATTGTGACCCACAGGGACACAGGTGACACTGTGGGACACATGTGGGTGACACAGTGACCCACAGGTGACATGAGGCCATGCTGACCCTTCACAGCTGACATGGGGACACTGTGGGTGACACAGAGACCCATGGGGACAGAGGGGGACACAGAGACCCACAGGGACACAGGGGGACACTGTGGGACACATGTGGGTGACACCGTGACCCATGGGGACACTGTGGGTGACACTGTGACCCACAGGGGGACACAAGGGGTGACACTGAGACCCATGGGGACACAGGGGGACACTGTGGGTGACACTGTGGACACATGGGGGTGACACTGTGACCCACATGGGGACACAGGGGGACACCGGGACACATATGGGTGACACTGTGATCCATGGGGACACTGTGGGTGACACCATGACCCACGGGGACACACATGGGTGACTGTGACCCATGGGGATCCATGGGGACACACATGGGTGACACAGTGACCCACAGGTGACACAAGGCCACGCTGACCCTTCACAGGTGACACAGCTGCCACCAGCGACACGACACCCTCCCTGTGGGTGACACCAAGTCCCCAAGGACTGCAGGTGACACCAAGGACGTCACAGGTGACACCGAGCAGCTGAACGACCCGACAGGTGACACTGAGGACGTCACACAGGTGACACTGAGCACCTGAACGACCCGACAGGTGACACCGAGGACGTCACAGGTGACACTGAGCACCTGAATGACCCAACAGGTGACACCGATGACCCCGCAGGTGACACCGAGGGGGATCCCCCCGTGTCCCCAATAAAGCCACCACAGTGCCCCCAACCTGCCATCTCAGGGCCATTTGTCACCGCCGTCACGTGCCAACCACGCGTCCCTTTGTCCCCGTTTGTCCCCGTTTGTCACCGTTTGTCCCCGTTTGTCACCGCAGCCAGGCGTCACACGTCCCTCTGCCAAGGTCTATGTTTATTGGGCGGGACCCTGGCCCCGCCCCCCACACCCCTCCCCCACCCGAGGGGGCGGGGCCGACACGACAACGACTATGGGGGAGGGGAGGTGGGCGTGGCCGAGAGAGAGGGGGGCGTGGCCTGTGCGGCGGGGGGCGTGTCCCGCGGGGAGGGGGCGTGGCCGGGGCGCGGCGCCCCCTAGCGGATGGTGTAGCGCACGTAGGGCACCTCGATGTCGGCGTCGCTGTCGTCGTTGCAGCAGAGCTCGAACACGAGCGCCTTGACGTGGCGGCCCAGCTTCTTCTTGGACACCCGCGTGACGATCTCCGTCATCCTGAGGGGACACGGGGGGGACAGTCACCGGGGGGGGACAGGAGAGGGACACAGAGTGTGGTTTGTCACCCTGGAGGGACATGGGACATGAGCTCTGTCATCCTGCGGTGACAGGGAGGGACACAGAGCGTGATTTGTCACCATGGGGGGACATGGGAAATGATTTCTGTCATCTTGCGGGGACAGGGGGGGAGTTGTCACCGTGGGGGGACAGGGCAGGGACACAAGAAGGCATGATTTGTCACCATGGAGGGACATGGCAGGGACAGAGAGCATGATTTGTCACCATGGGGGGACATGGGAAATGATCTCTGTCATCCTGTGGGGACAGGGGGGGTGATTTGTCACCGTGGAGGGACATGAGACATGATCTCTGTCATACTGTGGGGACAGGGCGGGGTTTGGCACCCTGGAGGGACAGGGCAGGGACACGGGGCATGATTTGTCACCCTGGGGGGACATGGGACATGATCTCTGTCATCATGCGGGGACAGGGGGGGTTTGTCACCCTCGGGGACAGGGCAGGGACACAGAATGTGATTTGTCACCATGGGGGGACAGGGCAGGGACACAGAGCGTGATTTGTCACCCTGGAGGGACTTGGGACATGATCTCTGTCATCCTGGGGGACATGAGGGGACATGGAGCACGACTGGTCACCCTGCAGGGACATAGCAGGGACACAATCTGTCACTGTGAAGGCCAGGAGGGGACACAGCAAGGACACACACTGTGACCTCTGTCACCCTGGGGGGACAGCGGGGACAACGGCAGTGCCAGGCCACCCCACCCTGGTGACATCACCCAGACGCGTTGGGGACAAACCATGGCTGTGTCACCCCCTGGGACAAACCTCCCATCCTTCCCCACGGGATGTGTCCCCTCCCCGGTGTCCCCAGGTGTCTCCAATATCTCCAGGTGTCCCCAGGTGTCCCCAGTGTTCCCAGTATCTCCAAGTGTCCCCCAGTGTCCCCAGTGTCCCCAGTGTCCCCAGGTGTCCCCAGGTGTCCCCAGGTGTCCCCAGTGTCCCCAGTGTCCCCAGTGTCCCCAGGTGTCCCCAGGTGTCCCCAAGTGTCCCCAATGTCCCCAAGTGTCCCCAAGTGTCCCCAAGTGTCCCCCAGTGTCCCCCAGTGTCCCCAAGTGTCCCCAGGTGTCCCCAGTGTCCCCAAGCCGTACGGTTGGTCGTGGCGCTCGCGCAGCTTGGCGGCCGGCATGAAGAAGGAGTAGAGCATGGACACGCCCTGGGACAGCATGGTGATCTCCAGCCGGTGCTCCTTCTGTGCCAGGGGACAACGGGGACAGCGGGGGGTCAGCAGGGGACACACGGCACCCCCGCGGCCTTGGGGACATCGCGGCCACCGAGGGGACTTCGCCTGCCGCCCCCTCCTGGTGCCACTCGGGGTTGGGGTCACTCGAGTGACCGCAGCCCGCCGTGGGGACGTCACTGTCCACCCTCTGCGGCTCTGTGTTGGGGTCCCTCAGCTGTCCCCAAGGCCACCCCTCCCAGTCCCTCCCAGTCCCTCCCAGTCCCACCCAGTCCCTCCCAGTCTCTCCCAGTAACCCCCCAGTGTCCTCCCAGTCCCTTCCAGTCACTCCCAGTGCCTCCCAGTCCATCCCAGTCCCTCTCAGTTCCCTCCCAGTCCCTCCCAGTCCTTCTCAGTCCCTCTGCAGCCCTTCCCAGTTCCCTCCCAGTCCCTCCCAGTCTCTCCTAGCCCTTCCCAGTCCCTCCCAGTCCCTCCCAGTACCTTGAAGTAGGCGAGGAACTGCCGCAGGGTCATCTCCTGTCCGTCAGGCTGCAGCCCCTGCACCTCGAACCTGTCCCACAGCGTCCACTCCACCTCGTAGTACTGCGGACAAGGGGACAGTCAGGGACACCAGGGGCGACAGGGACACCCAGGGGGACAGTCAGGGACACCAGGGGTGACAGTTAGGGTCACAAGAGGTGACAGTCAGGGCCAAGGGGTGACAGTCAGGGTAACCAGGGGGTGACAGTTAGGGCCACCAAGGGGTGACAGTTAGGGTCACAAGAGGGGAACGGTTAGGGATCAGGGTCAAGGTCAGGGTCAGGGACAGTCAGGGTCACAGAACCATCCTGGAGGTGAAGCCCACCCACCCCTCAGTGTCCCCATCTGTGACCCCAAACCTCTTCTGGCAGCAAATCCCACCGTTGTAAGACCCCAAAGATCACCCCAAACCCCTCCTGGCAGCAAATCCCACCCTGTGAGACCCCAGGGATCACCCCAAACCCCTCCTGGCACCAAATCCCACCCTATAACACCCCAAACATGACCCCAAACCCCTCCTGTCAGCACCCCACCCTGTGAGACCCCAAACATCACCCCAAACCCCGCCTGGCAGCAAATCCCACCCTGTAACACCCCAAACATGACCCCAAACCCCTCCTGTCACCCAGTCCAACCCTCCCAGACCCCAAAGATCACCCCAAACCCCTCCCGGCAGCAAAACCCACCCTCTAACACCTCCACCTGTGACCCCAAACCTCTCTCAGCAGCAAATCCCACTCCTCACCCTCCCCACCATGACCCCAAACCCCTCCTGTCACCCTCCCATCCTGTGAGACCCCAAACCCCTCCTGGTACCAAATCCCACCCTGTGAGACCCCAAAGACCCCAAAGATCACCCCAAACCCCTCCTGGCAGCAAATCCCACCCTGTAACACCCCAAACATGACCCCAAACCCCTCCTGGCAGCAAAACCCACCCTATAACACCCCCATCTGTGACCCCAAACCCCTCCTGGCAGCAAATCCCATTCCTTACCATCCTCACCACGACCCTAAACCCCTCCTGGCAGTTCCCCCAACCCTCCCAGACCCCAAACCTCACCCCAAACCCCTCCTGGCACCAAATCCCACCCTGTAAGACCCCAAAGATCACCCCAAACCCCTCCTATCACCCCCCCAAACCCCCCCATAGCCCCACCTTGTTGCGGGGGCAGGCGAGGGGCTCGGAGAAGCCCACGAAGGGCAGCGCCAGGTTGAGGAAAGCGTTCTTGTAGGAGCTGAGGCGGCGGTGGCCCTGCACCAGCTTGTACAGCTCCAGGCACGCCAGACCCACCACAGCCGCCGTCGTCGTGGCGATGGCTGGGATGATCTTCCCCGCGATCAGCTTGCTCTGGGGGGCAGAAAAAATAATTTAAAAATTTTGTATGATTTTAGTCCGAAAGTTGTGTTTGTCTTTATCCCAAAAAAAGTTTCTTTCCAGGGTGTTGTTCTAGCAGGTGAGGTCTGGTGGACTCAGCATATTAACAGATTGGGAGGAACCCAAAAATAAAGGTTAAAGATAAAGACAGAGAAATATAAATAAAAATAAAGACAAGATAAAGTAACCCAAAGCCATCGTGGAGATGGTTGGGATGATCTTCCCCGCGATCAGCTTGCTCTGGGGGACAGAAAAAATAATTTTAAAATTTTGTATGATTTTAGTCCGAAAGGTTCTGTTTGTCTTTACACCAGAAAAGGAATTTTAGGTTTCTTTCCAGGGTTTTGTTCTAGCAGGTGAGGTCTGGTGGACTCAGCGTGTGAATGGACTGGGAGGAACCCAAAAATAAAGGTAAAAGATAAAGATCAATAAAGATAAGATAAAGTAACCCAAAGCTGTTGTGGGATGATCTTCCCCGCGATCAGCTTGCTCTGAAAATGGGGGAAAAGATAAAAGTTTAAAAATTTGGTGTGACTTTAGTCCGAAAGTTCTGTTTGTCTTGTTGGTCTTTATCCCAAAAAAAACGAATTTTAGTTTTTTTTCTAGGGTTTTGTTCTAGCAGGTGAGGTCTGGTGGACTCAGCACATCAACAGACTGGGAGGAACCCAAAGATAAAGGCAAAAAATAAAGATAAAGATGAAAATAAAGAAAGATAAAAGTAAATAAAGATAAAGACAAAATAACCCAAAGATAAAGGTAAAAGATAAAAATAAGATAAAGATAAATAAAGATAAGCTAAAGTAACCCAAAGCCCTTGTGGCGATGGCCGGGATGATCTTCCCTGTGATTAGTTTGCTCTAAAAATGGGAAAAAGGGTTTAGGGTGAGGGGAAATGACCCCACAGAGTGCTCTGAGGGTCCTCAGGAGGGATCTGCAGGCCCTGGATGGGCCCTGGAGGTTTTGTAGGCCCTACATGAAGGGATGATTTTCCCCACTATCAGTTTGCCCTAAAAATGGGGAAAAGGGTTTAGGGTGAGGGGAAATGACCCCACTGAGTGCCCTGAGGGTCCTCAAGAGACATTTGTAGCCCCACCAGGCCCTGAATAAGCCCTGGAGGTGGTGTAGGCCTCACAGAGTGCTCTGAGGGGCTTCAGGAGGGATTTGCAGCCCCACATGAAGGGATGATCTTCCCCGCTATCAGTTTGCTCTAAAAATAGGGGAAAAGGGGTTAGGGTGAGGGGAAATGACCCCACAGAGGGCTCTGAGGGTCCTCAGGAGGGATTTGCAGCCCCATAGGCCCCAGATGGGCCCCGGAGGTGGTGTAGGCCTCACAGAGGGCTCTGAGGGGCCTTAGCAGGTATTTGCAACCCCACATGAAAGGATGATCTTCCCTGTAATCAGTTTGCTCTAAAAATGGGAAAAAGGGTTTAGGGTGAGGGGAAATGGCCCCACTGAGTGCTCTGAGGGTCTTCAGGAAGCATTTGCAGCCCCAGCAGGCCCTAGATGGGCCCTGGAGGTTTTGTAGGCCCTGCACACCCCAGGACAATCTTCCCCACTATCAGTTTGCTCTGAGGACAGAGAAAAAGGGTTTAGGGTGAGGGGAAATGGCCCCACTGAGGGTCCTGAGGGTCTTTGGGGGGCTGCAGGCCTGATAGGCCCTGGAGGTTTTGTAGGACTCCCCCAGAACCAATAATACCCCATAAAAACCCCAATAACACCCCACAGCATCCATAATACCCCATAAAAACCCCAATAATACCTCAGAGCACCCCTAATACCCCATAAAAACCCAAATAACATCCATAATACCCCATAAAAACCCCAATAACACCCCCCAGCACCCACAGCACCCCACAAAAACCCCATAAGAAACCCATAAAAACCCCATAAACAACCATAATACCCCATAAAAACCCCAATAACATCCATAATAACCCATAAAAACCCCAATAACACCCCACAGCACCCCACAAAAACCCCATAAAAAACCCATAAAAACCCCATAAACAACCATAATACCCCATAAAAACCCCAATAACATCCATAATATCCCATAAAAGCCCCAATAATATCCCATAAAAGCCCCAGCACCCACAACACCCCATAAAAACTCCAATAACACCCCACAGCACCCACAACACCCCACAAAAACCCCATAAAAACCCCGTAAAAACCCCATTAACAGCCATAACACCCCATAAAAACCCCAATAACAGCCCACAGCACTCATAATGCCCCATAAAAACCCCAATAAAACCTCAGAGCAACCATAATAATCCATAAAAATCCACATAATACCCGATAAAAACTTCAGTAACACCTCAGAGCACCCCTAATACCCCATAAAAACCCCATAAAAACCCCAATTACACCCCATAGCACCCACAACACCCCACAAAAACCCCATAAAAACCCCACAAAACCCCATAAATCCCCCATTTCCCCACCTTGTGGCGGTCGGCCGGGGGGATGTCATAGTTCTCTGCCCTCAGGTTGGAAGCAGCGACGATGAAATCCATGTGGAAGTTGGTGTCATCATCCTGGGGACAGCCAGGGGGGTCAGGGGACAGCCAGGGGGTCAGGGGATGGCCAGGGGGGACAAGGGGACAGCCAGGGGGGACAAGGGACACCCAGCAGGGTCAGGGGACAACCCGGGGGGGTCATTGGGACACCCAGCAGGGTCAGGGGACAGCCAGGGGGTGTCAGGGGACATCCAGAGGGGTCATTGGGACACCTGAGGGGGACAAGGGGACAGCCAGAGGGGACAAGGGGACAGCCAGTGGGGTCAGGGGACAGCCAGGGGGGTCAGGGGACAGCCAGAGGGGACAAGGGACAACCAGGGGGGTCATTGGGGCACCCAGGGGGGTCAGGGACCCTCAAAGAGTGGATTTTGGGGTCTGGGAGGGAATTTTGGGGGTCTGGGAATGGATTTTGGGGTCTGGGAGAGGTTTTGGGGGATTTGGAAGTGGATTTTGGGGGTCTGGAAATCGATTTTGGGGGTCCTAGAGGAGATTTTTAGGGTCTGGGAGGAAATTTTGGGGTCTGGGAATGGATTTTGGGGTCTGGGAAGGAATTTTGGGGTCCTGAAGGGGAATTTAGGGGTTCCTGAAGGGGATTTTGGGTTCCTGAAGGAGATTTTTGGGGTCCTGAAGGGGATTTAGGGGTCCTGAAGGGTATTTTTGGGGTCCTGGAGGGGATTTTGGGGGTCCTGAAGGGGAATTTAGGGGTCCTGAAGGGGAATTTTGGGGTCCTGAAGTGAATTTAGGGGTCCTGGAGGGGATTTTTGGGGTCCTGGAGTTGATTTAGGGGTCTCAGGGGGTCGGGGGCAGCACCAACCTTCTCGAAGTCGATGGGGAACATGCGGAATCCCGGCAGCTCCTCGGGGCTGGGCAGAGCTGCCTTCAGCTCCTCCAGGCGCCCGTCGTCTGCGGGGTGGGCAGGGGATGTGTGGGACCCCAAAAATCCTCAGGGCACCCCCAAGAGACCTCACAGAACCCGTGGGACCCCAAAAAACGTCACAGCACCCCCAAACAACTCACAGAACCCGCAAAAAACCTCACAGAACCCCCCAAAACCTCAAAGAACCGTTAGGAACCCATAAAACCTCACAGAACCCATGGGATCCCCAAAAAACCTCACAAAAAACCTTACAAACCCTGTTTGTAAAACCCCAAAAAACCTTACAAAACCTGTGGGATCCCCAGGAAACCTCACAGAACCTGTGGGATCCCAAAAAAACGTCACAGCACCCCCAAAAACCTCACAGAACTGTTAGGAACCCAAAAAAAACTTTACAGAACTCATGGGATCCCCAGGAAACCTCACAGAACCCATGGGATCCCCAAAAAACCTTACAGAACTCCTAAAAACCTCATAGAACCCGTGGGATCCCAAGAAAATCTCACAGAACCCATGGGATCCCAAAAACTTCACAGTACCCCAAAAAACCTCACAGAACCAGTGAGACCCCAAAAAATTTCACAGAACCTGCGGAATCCCCAAAAATCCTCACAGCATCCCGAAAAAACCCCACAGAACCCATGAGATCCCAAAAAAACTTTACAGAATCCCTAAAAACCTCATAGAACCCGTGGGATCCCAAAAAACCCCACAGCAGCCCCAAAAACCTCACAGAAACTGTGGGACCCCAAAAAACCTCACAGAACACCCAATAACCTCACAGAACCCGTGGGATCCCAAAAAACCTTACAGAACCTGTGGGACCCCAAAAAACCTCACAGAACCCTGGGGATCCCAAAAAAACCTCACAGAACCCTGGGGATCCCAAAAAACCTTACAGCACCCTTGTGGGATCCCACAGCACCCATGGGACCCCAAAAAGACCTCACAGGCCTCCTGGGACCCCTGAAAGAGCTCAAAGCACCCATGGGACCCCAAAAAACCTTACAGGACCCTCCTGGTACCCCAAGTACTCCCAGCACTTCCCAATCCCAGTGCTCCCAGTTGCTCCCAGTCCCTCCCAGTGCCCTCAGCCTGTCACCCAAGGTAGCATTTACAGCCCCCCAGGTGCTCCCAGTGCCTCCCCAGTGCTCCCAGTCCCCCCCAGCCCCTCTCCCAGTCCCCCCCAGTTCAATCCCAGTCCTCTCCCAGTGCCTCCCAAGATGTTCCCAGTCCCTCCCACTCCCCCCCACTCCCCCCCAGTCCATCCCAGTCCCTCCCAGTCCCCCCCAGTTCAATCCCAGTCCTCTCCCAGTCCCTCCCAGTGCTCCCAGCCCCTCTCCCAGTCCCCCCAGTCCCCCCCAATTACACCCCAGCCCCTCTCCCAGTCCCTCTCCCAGTGCTCCCAGTCCCTCCTAGTCTCCCCCAGTGCCTCCCAAGATGTTCCCAGTCCCTCCCAGTCCTTCCCAGTCCCCTCCAGTCCCTTCCAGTCCCTCCCAGTTGCTCCCAGTCCATCCCAGTCCCCCCCAGTTCAATTCCAGTCCCTCCCAGTGCCCCCCAGTCCTCTCTCAGTGCCCTCCAGTCCCTCCCAGCCCCTCACCCAGTCCCTCCCAATCCTCTCCCAACCCCTCTCCCAGTCCCCCCAGTCCCTCCCAGTGCCCCCCAGTCTCACCCAGTGTGGCATTGGCAGCTCCCCAGTCCCCCAGTCCTCCCAGCACTCTCCCAGTCCCTCCCAGTGTCCCCGGTCTCCCCAGCCCCCTCCCAGTCCACCCCAGCCCCTCTCCCAGTCCCTCCCAGTCTCCCCCAGTCCCTCCCAGTCCATCCCAATTCCCCCAGTTCAATCCCAATCCCTCCCAGTCCCCTCCAGCCCCTCTCCCAGTCCCTCCAGTCCCTCCCAGTCCATCCCAATCCTCCCCAGTCCCTCCCAATCCTCTCCAGTCCCTCCCAGTCCCTCCCAATCCTCTCCAGTCCCTCCCAGTCCCTCCCAGTCCCCCCAGTCCCTCCCAGTGCCCCCAGTCTCACCCAGGGCGGCGTTGGCGCTCTGCAGCTCCTGGTCGGACACGTGGATCCTGACGCCAGCCTTGGGGGCGAAGGGTGGCACTCGGACGTGGCGCAGCAGCTCTGCCACCGCCGCCCTGTCCCTGGAGCCCGCGATGCCATAGCTCTGCGCAAACAGGTTGGCAGCCGCCACCACGTAGTCCAGGTGCAGGGGCTGCGGGGACAGCGACACCGGGTGAGGGGACAGCGACACCGGGTGAGGGGACAGTGACACCGGGTGAGGGGACAGTGACACCAGGTGAGGGGACAGTGACACCGGGTGAGGGGACAGGGACACCGGGTGAGGGGACAGTGACACGGGGTCACCGGGGGACGGGGGACAGTGACACCCAGGGGGCTGAGGGGACAGCAACACCGGGTGAGGGGACAGTGACACGGGGTGACAGGGGGACGGGGGACAATGACATGGGGTCACTGGGAGACAGGGAACAGCGGCGTGGGGTGAGCGGGGACAGGGGACAGTGACACAGGGTGAGCGGGAGACAGGTGACACCCAGGGGGAAGGGGTGGCGCCCAGAGGTGACGGGACAGCGGCACGGGGTGACAGGGGACAGTGGCATGGGGTGACAGGGGACAGCGGCATGGGGTGACAGGGGACAGCGGCACGGGGTGACAGGGGACAGCAGCACGGGGTCACCAGAGTGATAAGGGACAGTGGTGTGGGGTGAGCGGGGACAGGGGATAGTGGCATGGGGTGACAGGGGACAGGGGACAGTGACATGGGGTGAGCAGGGGGCAGTGACACGGGGTGACAGGGGATAGTGACACGGGGTGAGCAGGGACAGGGAACAGCGGCATGGGGTGACAGAGGACATTGGCATAGGGTGAGCAGAGACAGGGGACAGTGACACCGGGTGAGCAGGGGACAGGGGACAGTGACACGGGGTGACAGGCGATAGCAGCATGGGGTGACCGGGGATGGGGGACAGCGACACCGGGTCAGCGGGGACAGGGGACAGTGACGCAGGGTGAGTGGGGACAGGGGACAGCAGCATGGGGTGAGCAGGGACAGTGGCATGGGGTGACAGGGGACAGCGGCACGGGGTGAGCAGGGTGATGGGACAGCGGTGCGGGGTGACAGGGGACAGGGGACACCCAGGGGGCAGGGGTGACACTGGCACGGGGTGACAGGGATACAGGGGACAGCGGCACAGGGTGACAGGTGACAGTAGCACATGGTCACCAGGGGACAGGGGACAGCGGTGCGGGGTGACAGGGGGACAGGGGACAGCAGCATGCGGTGACAGGGGGCAGTGGCATGGGGTGAGTGGGGACAGGGGACAGTGACGGGGTGAGCAGGGTGACAGGGGACAGTGGCATGGGGTGAGCGGGGTGATGGGACAGCAGCGCGGGGTGAGCGGGGACAGGGGACAGTGACACGGGTCACCGGGGGACAGGGGACAGTGGCACGGGATGACGGGGGCAGCAGCACGGGGTGACAGGGGACAGTGGCATGGGGTGAGCGGGGACAGGGGACAGCGGTGTGGGGTGACTGGAGGTGACACCCAGGGGGCAGGGGTGGCACTGTCAGGGGGTGGTCAGAGGTGACAGGTGACACCCAGAGGTGACAGCGTGGCAGCCAAAGGTGATGGTGTGACACCCACGGGGCATGGGGCATGGTCAGGGGGTGACCATGGGGTGGGGTGGCACCTGGAGGGGACAGGGGACACCCAAAGGGGATGAGGTGGCAGCCAGAGGGGACAGTGTGGCAGCCCAAGTGCGTGTGGTGGCACTAAAGGGTGACAGGGGACACCCAGAGGTGATGGGGTGGCACTAAAGGGTGACAGGTGACAACCACAGGTAACCAGGTGGCACTTAAGGAGGCAGGTAACACCCACAGGTGACAGGTGACACCCAAAGGACACAGATGACACCCAAAAACCAGAACCCAATGGTGACAAAGAACACCCAGCGATGACTTTTGGGATCATTTTTGGGATGATTTTTGGGATGCTAATTTTGAATTTCGGGATGATTTTTGGAACAGTTTTGGGGTTGGTTTTTGGGACCATTTTTGGATCATTTATGGGACCGTTATTGGGATGAATTTTTGGGACAATTTTTGGATGATTTTTGGGATGATTTCCAGGATGCTAATTTTGAATTTTGGGATGATTTTTGGGACAGTTTTGGGGTTGGTTGATTTATGGGACAATTTTTGGATGATTTATGGGATGATTTATGGGACGATTTTTTGGATGATTTTTGGGACAATTTTTGGGACAATTTTGGGACAATTTCTGGGACAATTTTCAGGATGATTTATGGAATGATTTTTGGATGATTTATGGGACAATTTTTGGGATGATTTATGGGATGATTTTTTGGATGATTTATGGGACGATTTTTTGGAATCATTTATGGGATGATTTTTGGGACAATTTCCGGGACAATTTCTGGGACGATTTTTGGGATGATTTTTGGGACAATTTTCAGGACAATTTTGGATGATTTATGGGACGATTTTTTGGGATCATTTATGGGATGATTTTCGGGACAATTTCTGGGACGATTTTCAGGATGATTTCTGAGACAATTTTTGGGACAATTTCTAGGACGATTTTGGGACAATTTCTGGGACGATTTTCGGGATGATTTATGGGACAATTTTTGGGACAATTTCTGGGATGATTTTTGGGACTATTTCTGGGATGATTTTTTGGATGATTTTTGGGACAATTTTTGGGACAATTTTGGGACAATTTCTGGGATGATTTTTGGGACTATTTCTGGGATGATTTTTTGGATGATTTATGGGACGATTTTCAGGACAATTTTCGATGATTCATGGGATGATTTTTGGGACAATTTCTGGGACGATTTTTGGGTCAATTTTTGGATGATTTATGGGATGATTTTCAGGACGATTTTGGGACAATTTCGGGACAATTTCTGGGACAATTTCGGGACAATTTCTGGGACGATTTTCGGGATGATTTATGGGACGATGGCTCCCAGAGGTGACATCCCCCCGCCCAGGTGACAAACCCCAAACCCAGCCCCAGTCCCCACTCACGTTATCGGGGTCGAAGACGAGGGGATGGGGGCAGCGCTTGGGCCCCGACCAGAACAAGGTCCCCGAGTTCGTTTTCTGTGGGGTTAACGAGGTGTTTGGGGTTAATGAGGGATTTGGGGTTAACGAGGGATTTGGGGTTAATGAGGGATTTGGGGTTAATGAGGGATTTGAGGTTAACGAGAGATTTGGGGTCTTTGGGGTTAATAAGGGATCTGGGGTTAAGGAAATAATTTGGGGTTAAGGAGGGATTTGGGGTATTTGGGGTTAACGAAGTGTTTGGGGTTAATGAGGGATTTGGGGTTAACGAGGGATTTAGGGTCTTTGGGGTTAATGAGGGATTTGGGGTTAACAAGGGATTTGGGGTTAATGAGGTGTTTGGGGTTAACGAGGGATTAGGGATTAATGAGGGATTTGGGGTTAATGAGGCATGTGGGGCTAACGAGGCATTTGGGGTTAACGAGGGATTTGGGGTTAATGAGGGTTTTGGGGTCTTTGGGGTTAATAAGGGATTTGGGGTCAAGGAAATAATTTGGGGTCAAGGAAATATTTGGGGTTAACAAGGTATTTGGGGTCAATGACATATTTAGGGTTAAGGAACTATTTAGAGTTAATTTGGGCTCAACAAGGTACTTGAGATTAACAAAATATTCAGGGTAAACAACGTTATTTAGAGTTAACAAGTTATTTGCAATTAACAAAACATTTAGGATCAACAATGCATTTAGGGTTCCCAAACCCCCCAAAACCCCCAGACCCCCCAAACGCCATAAACCCCCCAAACCCCACCTGTCCCGGGGGGAAGTTGTGCAGCAGGGTTAACGAGGGATTTTGGGGTTAATGAGGTATTTGGGGTCAACGAGATATTTACGGTTAACGAGGGATTTGGGGTCAATGACATATTTAGGGTTAAGGAGCTATTTGGGGTTAATTTGGGGTCAACAAGGTATTTGGGATCAATGAGACATTTAGTGTTAAGGAGATATTTGGGGTTAATTTGGGGTCAACAAGATATTTAGCATTAACAAACTATTTAAGGTAAATAACCTATTTCAGGCTTCACACCCTATTTACGATTAACAAAACATTTAGGATCAACAACGCATTTAGAGTTCCCAATCCCCCCAAACCCCATAAACCCCATAAACCCCATAAACCCCAAACCCCATAACCCCACCTGTCCCGGGGGGAAGTTGTGCAGCAGCTGGCGGATGTTGTTGCTGTACTGGCGATGCCAATGGCGACAGGCCCAGGCCACGCAGTCTGGCCAGCCGTGCGGCCGGTCGGTGACCAGGCTGCGCTGGACAGCCTCCAGCACCTCCAGCGGCTGAGTGCCGGCCAGCCGCAGGGTCCGCTCCAGGAACTTGGGGTCCCTAAAGGGGGAAAAAAGGGGTTATGGGGTCAGCAGGACCCCTGGGGTCAGCTCCAGGAACTTGGGGTCCCTAAAGGGGAAATGGGGGGACAGGGGGTTATGGGGTCCGCTCCAGGAACTTGGGGTCCCTAAAGGGGAAAAGGGGGGAAAAATGGGGTTATGGGGTCAGCAGGGTCCGCTCCAGGAACTTGGGGTCCCTAAGGGGAAATGGGGGGAAAAATGGGGTTATGGGGTCTGTAGGGTCTGCTACAGGAATTTGGGGTCCCTGGAAAATGGGGGACACGGGGTTATGGGGTTTGCAGGGTGCTCTTCAGGAACTTGGGGCCCCTGGGGGGAAAAGGAGTTATGGAATCTGGGGTCCCTGGGGGAAAAAGGGGGACAGGGGGTTATGGGGTCAGTAGGGTTCTCTCCAGGAATTTGGGGTCCCTGGGGGAAAATGGGGGACAGAGGGTTATGGGGTTTGTAGGGTCTGCTACAGGAATTTGGGGTCCCTGGGGGAAAAAGGGGTTATGGGGTCTGCAGGGGTCCTAGGAGCTTCTCCAGGAATTTGGGGTCCCTGGAAAAAGGGGGACAGGGGATTATGGGGGATCCCAGCCAAGTGAAGGGTCCCCACACTCACATCAGGTTTTGGGGTGATTCCTGTGGGATTTGGGGTGCCCTGTCCCTCCTGTCCCTAACTGTCCCCCTGTCCCTGCTGTCCCCCCTGTCCCCCTGTCCCTGCTGTCCCCCTGTCCCCTGTCCCCCTGTCCCCCTGTCCCCAACTGTCCCCCTGTCCCCCTGTCCCCCTGTCCCCAACTGTCCCCCTGTCCCCCTGTCCCCCCTGTCCCCCTGTCCCTGCTGTCCCCCTGTCCCCCCTGTCCCCACATTCACATCAGGTATTGGGGTGATTCCTGTGGGATTTGGGGTGCCCTGTCCCCCTGTCCCCCTGTCCCCAACTGTCCCCCTGTCCCCCTGTCCCCCTGTCCCCCTGTCCCCCTGTCCCCCCTGTCCCCACACTCACATCAGGTATTGGTTCACGTTCTCCGCTGGCTGCTTGAAGAGTCCCTCAAACTCGTCACGCGCCCACTGCGGGGACACAGTGTCACTGGGGGTCCCAAAAACCAGGGGACCCCAAAAACCAGGGACCCCAGGGTCCAGGACCCCAAAAACTGGAAACCTGGTGTCCAGGACCCCAAAAAAACAGGGACTCAGTGTCCAGGACCCCCCAAAACTGTAACCCCCAGTGTTGAGAACCCCAAAAATTAGGGAACCAGGTGTTCAGGACCCTAAAAAACCAGGGACCCCAGGGTCCAAGACCCCCAGAAACACAACCATAGTGTCCAGGACCCCAAAAATCAGGACTGCAGTGTCCAGGACCCCCCAAAACTGGAAACCTGGTGTCCAAGACCCCAAAAAAACAGGGACTCAGTGTCCAGGACCCCCCAAAACCAGAACCATGGTGTTCAGGACCCCAAAAAACCAGAACCCTGGGGTTCAGAACCCCCCCAAAAAACAGGGACCCCAGTGTCCAGGATCCCCAAAGCTGGAACCCCCAGTGTCCAGGACCCCAAAAACACAACCACGATGTCCAGGACCCCAAAAACCAGGGACTCCAGTGTCCAGGACCCCAAAAACCAGAACCCTGGGGTCCAGGACCCCCCAAAAACCAGGGACCCCAGTGTCCAGGACTCCCCAAAACTGGAACTCTCTGTGTCGAGAACCCCAAATATTAGGGAATCTGGTGTCCAGGACCTCCCAAAACAGGGACTCAGTGTCCAGAACCCCCCATAAACCAGGACCCCAGTGTCCAGGACCCCCAAAAACCATGACTGCAGTGTCCATGGCCCCCAAAAACGGAACCTCACTGTCTGGGATCCCCCAAAACGAGACCCTAATGCCCCCAGGACTCCCTAAACAGCACCCAGATGTGTAGGAAACCTTCATGAGGAACCTAAACATCTGGAATGCCCCAAGAGAGGAAGGACTCTAACACCTGGGAGATACCTGGGCACACCTGGGCGCACCTGGCAGGTATGTGACACATCTGGGCACACCTGGGCACACCTGGCAGGTACCTGTGGACACCTGGGGGATACCTGGGCACACCTGGGAGGTGCCTGGGCATACCTGGGGGGCACCTGGCAGGTACCTGGGGACATCCAGGCACACCTGGAGGTACCTGGGGACGCCTGGGAGATACCTGGGCACGCCTGGCAGGTACCCAGGCACACCTGGGCACACCTGGGGAACATCTGGGCACAGTTGGGTACACCTGGCAGGTATCTGGGCACACCTGGGAGGTGCCTGGGCACACCTGGGGACACCTGGCAGGTACCTGGGCACACCTGTCAGGTACCTGCGGACACCTGGGAGGTACCTGGGCACACCTGGAAGATGTCTGGGGACACCTGTGGGATAGCTGGGCACACCTGGCAGGTACCTGGGCACACCTGACAGACACCCAGGCACACCTGGGGACACCTGGGGGATACCTGGGCACACCTGACAGGTACCCAGGCACACCTGGGCACACCTGACAAGTACCTGGGCACACCTGGGGGACACCTGTCCTCACCTGTCAGGTACCTGCGCACACCTGGCAGGTACCCAGGCACACCTGGGCACACCTGGGGGACACCTGTCCTCACCTGTCAGGTACCTGGGCACACCTGGCAGGTACCTGGGCACACCTGGGCACACCTGGCAGGTACCTGGGCACACCTGGGGGATACCTGGGCACACCTGACAGATACCCAGGCACACCTGGGGGATACCTGGGCACACCTGACAGATACCCAGGCACACCTGGGCACACCTGGCAGATACCCAGGCACACCTGGGCACACCTGGGCACACCTGCCCTCACCTGCAGCGTGTGCTCGATGGCGTTGGGGAAGTTCTTGAGGGTGCAGATGGGGATGGCCTTCTCGGGGGGGTCCTGGCTGGAGCTGTAGGACTCGCTCAGGAACGGGATCACCACCTGCACGTTGCCCTTGGTGCCCAGCGTGCCCGACTCCAGCAGCGGCTTCCGGTAATAGACGCAGCGCCGGTCCATGTACAGCCCTGCGGGACAGGGGGGGTTGTGGGGTATCCTATAGGGCTGTGGGGCACCCTATAGGGCTGTGGGACACCCTGCAGGGATATAGGGTAACTCTAGATATAGGGTATCCACAGGGGTTATAGAGTAAACGCCAATAATAGACACAGCGCCGGTCCATGTACAGCCCTGCGGGACAGGAGGAGGTTGTGGGGCACCCTATAGGGCTGGGGGGTAACCCCAAAGGGATATAGGGTAACCCTAAAAGGATATAGTGTAACTCTAAATATGGGGCACCCATAGGGGTTATAGGTTAACTCTGACAGGAAATGCAAAACTGGTTCATGTAGAGCCCTGCCAGAGTGGGGGGAGGTTGTGGGGTACCCTATAGGGCTGTGGGGTACCCTATAGGGCTGTGGGGTACCCTATAGGTGTATAGGGTAACTCTAGGTATGGGGTACCCATAGGTGATATAGGGTAAACTCCAATAAGAAACACAGTGCCGGTACATGTAGAGCCCTGTGGGACAGGGGGAGGTTGTGGGGTATCCTATAGGGCTGTGGGGTAACCCTAAATGGATATAAGGTAACTCTAGATATGGGGCATCCTCAGGGGTTATAGGGTAAACCCCAATAGTAAATGCAGTGCTGGTCCATGTAGAGCCCTGCCGGAGTGGGGGGTGGTTGTGGGGTATCCTATAGGGCTGTGGGGTACCCTATAGGGCTGTGGGGTAACCCTAAATGGATATAGGGTAACTCTAAATATGGGGCACCCATAGGGGTTATAGGATAAACCGTAATAATAAATGCAGTGTTGGTACATATAGAGCCCTGCAGGAGTGCGGGGCGGTTGTGGGGTACCCTATAGGGCTATGGGGCACCCTATAGGGCTGTGGAGAACCCTATAGGGCTGTGGGGCACCCTACAGGGATATAGGGTAACTCTAGATATAGGGTATCCACAGGGGTTATAGGATAAACCCCAATAATAGACACAGCGCCGGTCCATGTACAGCCCTGCGGGACAAGGGGAGGTTGTGGGGCACCCTATAGGGCTGTGGAGTACCCTATAGGGCTGTGGGATAACCCTAAATGGATATAGGGTAACTCTAGATATGGAGCACCCATGGAGAATATACGGCACCCCATAGGGGATATAGGGTAAACCCCAATAGTAAATGCAGTGCTGTCCATGCAGAGCCCTGTGGGGAGTGTGGGGCAGTTGTGGGGTACCCTACAGGGCTGGGGGGTAACCCATAGGGCTGTGGGGCACCCTATAGGGATATAGGGTAACTCTAGATATAGGGCATCCACAGGGGTTATAGGGTAAACCCCAATAGGAAACACAGTGCCAATCCATGTAAAGCCCTGCTGGGAGTGTGGAGCAGTTGTGGGGCACCCTATAGGGCTGTGGGGTAACCCCAAAAGGATATAGGGCAGCCCTAGGTATGGGGCACCCATAGAGGATAGAGGGTAAACCCCAACAGTAAATGCAGTGCCAGTCCATGTAGAGCCCTGTGGGGAGTGTGGGGCGGTTGTGGGGCACCCTATAGGGCTGTGGGGCAACCTACAGGGGTGTGGGACACCCTATAGGGCTGTGGGGTAACCCCAAAGGGATACAGGGCACCTCTAGATATAGGGCACCCCACAGTCCACCCCCATAACCCCAAGATGTCCGGGGATTAGGAGTGACCCCACAAATATAGGGCACCCCACTCAAGGGAACAGCCCCAAAAGCGGCTGTGGGGCACTCTGAGCTCCCTAAATAACCCCACAAGTCATGATGGCATTCTTGGGGTCCCTGTGGCATTTTTGGGATTTTCACAGCAGCCCACAGTGGTCCCCATAGCACTGCTGAGATCCTAATGCTATCCAAAGCTCCTTAGATACCTCCAAGGTCCTCCAAAGGTCCTCAGATACCTCCAAGGTTCTCCAAAGCTCCTTAGATATCTCCAAAGTTCTCCAAAGCCCCTTAGATACCTCCAAGGTTCTCCAAAGCTCCTTAGATACCTCTAAAGTTCTCCAAAACTCCTTAGATACCTCCAAGGTCCTCCAAAGGTCCTTAGATACCTCCCAAGTTCTCCAACGCTCCTTAGATACCTCCAAGGTTCTCCAAAGCTCCTTAGATACCACCAAGGTCCTCCAAAGCTCCTCAGATACCTCCAAGGATCTCCAAAGGTCCTTAGATACCTCCAAGGATCTCCAACGCTCCTTAGATACCTCCCAAGTTCTCCAACGCTCCTTAGATACCTCCAAAGTTCTCCAAAGCTCCTTAGATACCTCTAAAGTTCTCCAAAACTCCTTAGATACCTCCAAAGTCCTCCAAAGCTCCTTAGATACCTCCAAGGATCTCCAAAGCTCCTTAGATACCTCCAAGGTCCTCCAAAGGTCCTTAGATACCTCCAAAGTTCTCCAACGCTCCTTAGATACCTCAAAGGTTCTCCAGATCTCCTCCGAAGGACCCCAAAAGTCCCTCAGACCACCCAGAGACCCCACCCACCACCCCAAACCCCCCAAACTCACGGGCATCCACGTTGTCCAGCGCGTTGGCCACGCCGTCCAGGCCCTCGAAGAAGTCGTCGTCGTAGACGCGCTCGGTGTCGGGGCCGACACGGTCGGTGCGGCTGGAGATGCGCAGCGCCGGGTTCATCTCCCGCGCCGCCGCCGCCGCCCGCTCCGACTTCAGCTTCTGGAGAGGGGAAACGGCCCGCGGTGAGGCCACGCCCACTTGGGGACACGCCCTGGTGAGCCACGCCCGTTTTCCCGATAGAGGGAGGAATTGGAGGAAGTTAATGTGGGGAACTCGATGGTTGATGTTGAGCATGAAAGTCAATTGTTGATGTTGATCAGGAAAATCAATTGTTGACGTTAATCAGGAAGTTCAATTGTTGATGTTAACCAGGAAATTCAATTGTTGATATTAATTGGGAAAATCAATTGTTGATGTTAATTGGAAAATCAATCGTTGATGTTAATCAGGAAACTCAACTGTTGACGTTGGCCAAGAAACTCAACCATTAACATTGGGCATGGAAGTCAATCGTTGATGTTGAGTATGAAACTCAACCATCGATGTTGAGCACAAAACTCAATCATTGATGTTGACCAAGAAACTCAACCATTAACATTGGGCATGGAAGTCAACCGTTGATGTTGAGTACGAAACTCAATCATTGATGTTGAGCACAAAACTCAATCATTGATGTTGACCCAGAATCTCAACCATTGATGTTGAGCACAAAACTCAACCGTTGACGTTGAGTACGAAACTTAATCATTGATGTTGACCAAGAAACTCAACCATTGATGGTGATCACAAAACTCACTGCTGGCGTTGGCCAAGAAACTCAACCATTGACGTTGAGCACAAAACCCAACTGCTGACTTTAGCCAAAAATTTAAATCATTGACGTTGGCCAAGAGACTCAACCCTTGATATTGAATGTGAAACTCAATTGTTGACGCTGACCAAGAAATTCAACCATTGTTGGCCAAGAAACTTGACCATCGAAACTCCACTGTTGGTGCTCACCATGCAACTCAACCATTGATGTTGACCAAAAAACTCAACTGTTGATGTTGGCCGAGAATCTCAACCATTGATGGTGATCACAAAACTCACCGTTGGCGTTGGCCAAGAAACTCAGCCATTGACATTGAGCACAAAACTCAACCATTGATGTTGAGCATAAAACTCAATCGTTGACGTTGACTATGAAACTCAACTGTTGATGTTAATCAGGAATCTCGACTGTTGATGTTGAGCACAAAACTCAGTCATTGACATTGAGTGTGAAACTCAAGTATTGACTTTCGCCAAAATATTAAATTATTGACGTTGGCCAAGAAACTCAACCCTTGATATTGAATGTGAAACTGAGCTGCTGACATTGATCTTGAAACTCAATTGTTGACGTTAAGCACGAAACTCAACTGTTGGCGTTGGCCAAGAAACTCAAGCATTGACATTGAGCATGGAAATCAATTGTTGATGTTGAGCATAAAACTCAACCATTGACATTGACCAAGAAGCTCAACCGTTGACGTTGAGCACAAAACTCAACTGTTGACATTGAGTACGAAACTCAACCGTTGATGTTAACCAAGAAACTCAACCATTGACGTTGAGCACAAAACTCAACTGTTGACATTGAGTACGAAACTCAATCATTGATGTTAACCAAGAAACTCAACCATTGATGACGATCACAAAACTCACTGCTGGCGTTGGCCAAGCAACTCAACCATTGACGTTGAGCACGAAACTCAACTGTTGACTTCAGCCAAAAAATTAAACCGTTGACGTTGGTCAAGAAACTCAACCCTTGACATTGAGCACAAAACTCAACAGTTGACCTTGGCCAAGAAACTCAACCGTTCCCATTGGCTAACTCAACTCAACGTTGGCCAACCCAACGGACATTCCCACCCCTGGAGGCCACGCCCACCCCTCACCGTGACGTCCCAGGGCCGGAAGAGGAACTGGCGGTTGAGGTTGGACTTCTCGATGGTGTCCATGTCGGTGACGGTGACGCTGCCCTCGGGGCCACAGCCCAGTCCCACCATGGCGAAGTTCTTGAGGAGCTCGCAGCCGATGGCCCCCGCGCCCACCTGTGGGTGGGGACAGGTGGGGACAGAGCTAGAGGTGGCCCCGGGGGGTTGGGGACATGTGGGGACAGAGTGTGAGGTGGCCCCGGGGGATTGGGGACAGAGCGAGAGGTGGCCCAGGGGGTTGGGGACATGTGGGGACAGAGCGAGAGGTGGCCCCCGTGGGGCTTGGGGACAGGTGGGGACAGAGCAAGAGATGGCCCAGGGGGTTGGGGACATGTGGGGACAGAGCGAGAGGTGGCCCTGAGGGGCTGGGGACATGTGGGGACAGAGCAAGAGGTGGCTCCAGGAGGTTGGGGACAGAGCGAGAGGTGGCCCTGGGAGGTTGGGGACATGTGGGGACAGAGTGAGAGGTGGCCTCGGGGGGGTTGGGGACAGGTGAGGGGGAAAGGATGGGGTAGGGGGACAGTTTGGGACACTCATGGGTTACCTAGGGACACTTAAAGGACATGAAGTTGGAGATGTTGGGGACAGTGAGGACATGGGGGGGACAATCAGGAAACGTGTGATGACCCTTGGGGACACCTAAGGGACACTAAGAACACAGGCAGGACAATCAGGAAACGTGTGAGGACACTTGGGGACACCTAAGGGACACTAAGGACACAGGCAGGACAATCAAGAAATGTTTGAGGACAGTTGGGGACACCTCAGGGACACATGGGGACACAGCCCAAGGTGGCCCAGGAGAGCTGGGGACAGGTAGATGGGAGAGGTGGCACTTGGCAAATCCATGAAGGGACATTTGGGGACATCTGAGAAACAGGTGATGAATGATGAACAAGGAAGGATACACTGAGGACACTGGTGACACTGGTGACACTGGGGACATTGAGGACACTAGGGACACTGGGGACACTGACCACAAAGTACTTCTGGGCGCCCAGCTTGGCCTGCAGCTCCGCCCCGAACACGGCGATCTGCCCGTCGTATCGGCTGTTGCGCTGGGGACAAGGTGACACCGCGGTCAGCCGGGTGTGTCACCCGCCGGGGGACGCCCCCAAGGTGACAGAGCCACCACTGAGTGGTGGACACCTGCTGTGATGGTGTCCCCAAGGAATGACCACCAAAGGTGACAACCACAAACCCGTTGAGGCACCTGCTGTCCCCAACAGGGTGACCAAGGAATGTGCTTCAATCGATGTCCCCCCAAGCTGCCACCCCCAGGGATGTCCCCAAGTGTCCCCAAGCCCCCCAGGGATGTCCCCAAGTGTCCCCAAGGCCCTCACCGGCCGGCACTGCTCCTCGGTGAGCAGCGAGTCGCGGTTCTCCTCCGGCAGACATTCCAGAGCGTCGAAGTAAAGCCACTGCGTGATGGGAGTGAACTTCCCCGACACGGCCTGAGGGGACAGCCAGGGGACACGGTGGGGACAGGGCGGGGACATGGAGGGGACAGCCAGGGGACACCGTGGGGACAGGGTGGGGAGAGGGCAGGGACATCGAGGGACACATCAGGGATGGGGTAGGGAACCCTGGGGACATGTCAGGGACAGGGCAAGGACCCCAAGTGACAGGCTGGGGACAGGGCAGGGACCCCAGGTGACATGCTGGGGACACGATCAGGATCCTGAACATGGCAGGGACAGGGCAAGGACCCCAAGTGGCACACTGGGGACAGGGCAGGGACCCCAGGTGACACGTTGGGGACAAGATCAGGATCCTGAACATGTCAGGAACACCAAGAGACAGGGCAGGGACACCAGGGGACATGCTGGGGACAGGGCAGGGACTCCAGGTGACACGTTGGAGACAAGAACATGATCCTAAACGTGTCAGGGACATTGCAGGGACACCAAGGGACACATTGGGACAGGGCAAGGACCCCAAGTGACAGGTTGGGGACAGGGCAGGGACCCCAGGTGACACACTGGGGACAAGAACATGATCCTAAATGTGTCAGGGACACCAAGGGACACATTGGGGACAGGGCAGGGACCCCAGGAAACACACTGGGGACAAGAACATGATCCTAAACGTGTCAGGGACATGGCAGAGACACCAAGGAACACACTGGGGACAGGGCAGGGACCCCAGGTGACACACTGGGGACAAGATCAGGATCCTGAACATGTCAGGGACAAGGCAGGGACATCAGGGGACATGTTGGTGACAAAATCAGGATCCTGAACACGTCAGGGACAAGGCAAAGACACCAGGTGACACATCAGGGACACCAAGGGACACAGCAGGGACAAGACAGAGACCCCAGGTGACACACTGGGAACAGCGCAGGGACACCAGGTGACACGCTGGGGACAAGATCAGAATCCTCAATGTGTCAGGGGCAGGGCAGGGACACCAGGTGACACACTGGGCACAGGGAAGGGACATCAGGTGACACACTGGGGACAAGATCAGGATCCTGAACATGTCAAGGACAGGGCAGGGACACCAGGTGACACGTCAAGGACACCAGGTGACACATCAGGGACAAGACAGGGACACCGGGAGATGTCAAGGCGAAGGCCAAGACCCTTGGGGACACAGCAGGGACACAACAGCGACCCTTGGGGACACATCAGGGACCCAGCAGTGTCCCCAGGGGTCACAGCAGAACACAAAACCACAGCCAGATCCTCATCCAGGGACACACAAACCACCCCAGGTGTCACACGAGGGGACAGAAGGTGACACTCGGTGACACCGTGGGGACACTGCGGGGACAGTACCTTCATGACCTCCTGGGCGGCCAGGCCACCGATGAAGGCGTTGACCGGAGCGAGGTCACCGGTGGCCTGGAAAGCCAATTCCTTCACCAGCTCCTCGTCCAGCTCTGCCCCCGCGGCCACCTCCTTGGTCAGGGCCACCACCTCGGCCGCGTCACCCTGCGCGTGGGGACACCGGGTTGGGGACAGCGCCGCGGACAGCGGGGACAGCGGGGGTGGTGGGAGGTCTCCACAGCCTCAATGACCCCGTGGTGTCCCCAGAAGTCGCCACAGTGGCTTTCTTGTTCTCCCCGAAGTGTCCCCAGAGCGCCCTGATTGTCCCCAGTGTCCCCAAATCATGGTGGGGATCAGGGCAGGAGCTGGTGGCTCCACGTCCTGTGTGTCCTTCCCAGCTCCCACCATCCCTGATGTCACCAATGTCCCCAAATCACGGTGGGGATCAGGGCAGGACTTGGTGGCTCCATGTCCTGTGTGTCCTTCCCAGCCCCCACCATCCCTGATGTCACCAATGTCCCCATATCATGGTGGGGATCAGTACAGGACTTGGTGGCTCCATGTCCTGTGCGTCCTTCCCAGCCCTCACTATCCCTGATGTCCCCAATGTCCCCAAATCATGGTGGGGATCAGGGCAGGAGCTGGTGGCTCCACGTCCTGTGCGTCCTTCCCAGCTCTCACTATCCCTGATGTCCCCAATGTCCCCAAATGCTGGTGTGGGCCTTGGTGGCCTCCGTGTCCCCAACCCCCTCAATGTCCTCAGTGTCCCTAGGAGTGGCCGTGTTGAGGCAGATCATGGCGGCCTCTATGTCCCCAATAACCTCAACGTCCCCAACCCCTTCCATGTCCTCAAAACCCTACATGTCTCCAACACCCTCAATGTCCCCAGCGTCTCTGCTGGTGGCCATATTGAGGCAGATCATGGTGGCCTCAATGTCCCCAACACCCTCCATGTCCCCAATAACCTCAACGTCCCCACTGTCACCAGGGATGGCCGTGTTGAGGCAGATCATGGTGGCTTCCATGTCCCCAAGACCCTCAATGTCCCCAACACCCTGAATGTCCCCAACACCCCCAATGTCCCCAGGGTGGCTGTGTTGAGGCAGATCATGGTGGCCTCAATGTCCCCAAGACCCTCTATGACCCCAAGATCCCCAATGTCCCCAACACCCTCCCTGTCCCCAACACCCCCAATGTCCCCAAGACCCTCCATGTCCCCAACGCCCTCAATGTCCCCAACCCCCCCCAATGTCCCTAACATCCTCAATGTCTCCAACATCCCCAATGTCCCCAAAGCCCCATCATATCCCCAACACCCCCAATGTCCCTAACATCCTTAATGTCCCCAAACCCCCCAATGTCCTCAACACCCTCCACGTCCCAACACCCTCCATCATATCCCCAACCCCCCAATGCCCCCACACCCCCAATGTCCCCAACACCCCCAATGTCCCCAACATCCTCAATGTCCCCAAACCCCCCAATGTCCCTAACATCCTCCATGTCCCCAACACCCTCCATGTCCCCAACACCCTCAGTGTCCCCAATACCCTCCATGTCCCCAACCCCCCCGATGTCCCCGCGGTGTCCCCGCGGTGTCCCCACCTGGTGACGAGGCCGCGGGGCGCGGCCGTGCTGGCGCATGAAGCGGTGCAGCCCCTGCCACGCCCAGTGCATCATCGCAGGTCTCTCGGCCTTCCCGAAGTCTGTCACCATCATCTCCGGCTCGGCCAGCGCGTCCCGCAACCGTTTCTGGGGTGGGACAGGGGTGTAACCCCGGTACAAACCAGTATAGCCCAGTATAGACCAGTATAAACCAGTACAACCCAGTATAACCCAGTACAATCCAGTACAAACCAGTATAACCCAGTACAGCCCAGTATAACCCAGTGCACCCTCAGCGTGTCCTGCAACCGTTTCTGGGGTGGGACAGGGGTGTCACCCCAGTACAAACCAGTATGGCCCAGTATAGACCAGTATAACCCGGTATAACCCAATACAACCCAGTATAACCCAGTACAACCCAGTACAACCCAGTGCACCCTCAGTGTGTCCTACAACTGTTTCTGGGGTGGGACAAGGGTGTCACCCCGGTAAAAACCAGTATAGCCCAGTATAGACCAGTATAACCCAATATAACTCAATACAATCCAGCATAACCCACTACAGCCCAGTATAACCCAGTTGCTCCCCAATCCCCTCCCAGTCCCTCCCAGTGCCCCCCAATCCCTCCCAGTTCCTCCCAGTCCATCCCAGTCCATCCCAGTTCCCCCCAGTCCCCCCCAATGCCCTCCCAGTCACTCCCAGTTCCTCCCAGTACTCCCCAATGCCCTCCCAATGCCCTCCCAGTCCATCCCAGTCCCTCCCAATGCCCCCCAATCCCTTCCCAGTTGCTCCCAGTCCCCTCCCAGTTCCCCCCAATCCCCTCCCAGTTGCTCCCAGTCCCTCCCAGCTCCTTCCAGTCCCTCCCAATCCCCTCCCAGTCACTCCCAGTCACCCCCAATCCCCTTCCAGTCCCTCCCAGTCCCTCCCAGTCGCTCCCAGTTGCCCCAGTCACTCACGAAGTGGATGTGCTTGGGCATCTTGACCTGGGTGACGATGCCACCTCGCACGTAGTCCCCATAGCCGCTGGTGTCCCCAATGCTGAAGGTGTAGGGCCCTGCAACGGGGGGTCACTGGGCTGGGCACCCCAAAAAGGGGGCTGGGGACCCCAAAAAGGGGATCTGGGTTTGGGGAACCCAAAAAGGGGATCTGGGAACCCCAAAAAGGGGGTTCTGGGGCTGGGAAACCCCAAAATGGGGTTCTGGGTTTGGGGAACCCAAAAATGGGTTCTGGGAACCCCAAAAAGAGGCTCCGGGAACCCCAAAAAGGGGCTCTGGGGCTGGGGGATCCTAAAAACTGGGCTCTGGGAACCCCAAAAAGGGGTTCTGGGGATCCCAAAAATGGGTTCTGGGTTTGGGGACCCCAAAAAGGGGCTCTGAGAAACCCCAAAAGGGGGGTCACTGGGGCTGGGGACCCCAAAAAAGGGGTTCTGGGAACCCCAAAAAGGAGCTCTGGGGACCCCAAAAATGGGTTCTGGGGCTGGGGGACCCCAAAAAGGGGCTCTGGGGATCCCAAAAGGGGCTCTGGGGACCCCAAAAAGGGGCTCTGGGAACCCCAAAAATAGGCTCTGGGACCACCAAAAATGGGCTGGGGACCCCAAAAAGGGGTCCTGGGGCTGGGGACCCCAAAAAGGGGGCTGGGGACCCCAAAAATGGGCTCTGAGGCTGGGGGATCCTAAAAAATGGGCTCTGAGAACCCCAAAAAGGGGCTCTGGGAACCCCAAAAAGGGGCTCTGGGGACCCCAAAAAATGGCTTCTGGGGCTGGGGGACCCCAAAATGGGCTCTGGTTGTGGGGTGCAGCGAGAAAGGGCTGCTGGCATTTAGGAAATCCCAAAAAAATCCCTATAAATGTAATTCAAGTGCCCAAAAAACCCCTAAAATGACCCCAAAAAGGGATCAGAGCACTTAGGATGGTGACAAAAGGGACCTCAGCCCCCCAAAAAAACCCTAAAACGACCCCAAAAGGGGATTACAGCACTCAGGGTGGTGACAAAAGGGACCTCAGCCCCCCAAAAAAGCCCTAAAACGACCCCAAAAGCACCAGGTGACCTCAAATCCCCCAGGTGACCCCAAAAAGCCCAAAAATGACCCCAAAAAACCCTAAAATGACCCCAAACCAGCCCCAAGTAACCCCAAAAAAGCCCCAGGTGACCCCCAAAAGTCCTAAAATGACCCCAAAAAAGTCCTAAAATGACCCCAAAACAGCCCCAGGTGAGCCCCAAACCCCCCAAGTGACCCCAAACCCCCCAGGTGACCCCAAAAAAGCCCTAAAATGACCCTAAACCCCCCTGTGACCCCACAAAGTGTCCCCAAACCCCTCAGCTGACCCCAAAGAGTGACCCCAAAGCCCCAGGTGACCCCAAAAGCCCTAAAACAACCCCAACCCCCCAGGTGACCCCAAAAAAGCCCTAAAACAACTCTAAGAAGCCCCAGGTGACCCCAAAAGTGACCCCAAACCCCCAGGTGACCCCAAAGCCCCAGGTGACCCCAAAAAAGCCCTAAAATGACCCACACCCCCAGGTGACCCCAAAAGTGACCCCAAACCCCAAGGTGACCCCAAAAAAGCCCTAAAATGACCATAAACCCCCCCTGTGACCCCAAAAAGTGACCCCAAACCCCCAGGTGACCCCAAAAAAGCCCAAAAATGACCCAAAAAAGCCCTAAAATGACCCCAAAAAAGCCCAAAAATGACCCCAAAAATGACCCCAAAAAAGCCCTCAAACAACCCTAAACAGCCCCAGGTGACCCCAAACTCCCCAGGTGACCCCAGACAGTGTCCCCAAGGCCAGGTGACGCACCCAGCACGCGGATCTCCACCGGGCCGCAGCGGTTCAGCTCCTCCATTCCCTCCACCTCGGTGAAGGTGACAAAGTCACCTGTCTCAAAGCCGTGACGAGCCTCGTCCAGGCAGGTGACCTCCCCGGGACAGCCCTGGGGACATTAATGGGGGTGAGGGGACAATGGGGACACTGAAAACTGACTGGGGGGGACAAAAATTGGGTGATGAGGGGAGCAGGAGAGCCAAAAATCCAACCAGGACACGTCTTGGGGACAAAAATGGGTGCTGAGGGGACCAAGACACCCCTTGGGGACAGAAATGGGTGTTCAGGGGACACAGGGCACCCCTTGGGGACAAAAATTGGGTGATGAGGGGACACAGGACACCCAGGAACCTTCCTGAGGTGACACAGAGGGGACATAATTGGGTGCTGAGGGGACACAGGACACGCCTTGGGGACAGAAATGGGTGTTCAGGGGACACAGGACACGCCTTGAGGACAGAAATGGGTGCTGAGGGGACAAAAAAGGGACACTAAAGGATGTCACCTCCCTGGGGACACACCCAGGCGACACTTAGGGACACAGAAGCGACACAGGACACCCAAAAAGCCACCCAGGCCACCCCTTGGGGACAAAAATGGGGGCTGAGGGGACAAAAAAGGGACACTGAGGGATGTCATCTCCCCATGGGACACACTCAGGTGATACTGAGGGACACAAAGGGGACACAAGACACCCAAAAACCCCAACCAGGCCACCCCTTGGGGACAAAAATGGGTGCTGAGGGGACACAGGACAGCCAAGAACCACTGAGGTGACACAGAAGGGACACAGGACACCCAAAAAGCCACCTTGGCCACCCCCTGGGGACAAAAATTGGGTGCTGAGGGGACCAGGGCACCGAAAAAGCCACCCTGGCCACCCCTTGGGGACAAAAAAGGGACACTGAAAGATGTCACCTCCCCTAGGGACACACCCAGGTGACACTGAGGGACACAGAAAGGACACAGGACACCCAAAAATCCAGTCAGGCCACCCTTTGGGGACAAAATTGGGTGCTGAGGGGACCAAGACACTCCTTTGGGGGACAAAAATGGGTGCTGAGGGGACACAAGGCACCCAAAAAGCCACCCTGGCCACCAAGTGGGGACAAAAAAGGGACACTGAAGGATGTCAGCTCCCCTAGGGACACACCCAGGTGACACTGAGGGACACTGGGGGGACACAGGACATCCAAAAACCCACCCAGGCCACCTCCTGGGGACAAAAATGGGTGCTGAGGGATGTCACCTCCCCTAAGGACACACCCAGGTGACACTGAGGGGACACAGGACACCCAAAAAGCCACCCTGGGCGCTCCTGGGGGACAAAAATTGGGTACTGAAGGGACAAAAAAAGGATGTCACCTCCCCTAGGGACACACGCAGGGATGTCACCTCCCCTGTCACCCCCCCAGGTGACAGCAGTGTCCCCAGACCTTGGTGACCATGGAGACCATGGCGCTGAGCGGCTGCTCGCCGTTGGGATCTGTCACCACCATGTCGTCCCCAAAGTCACAGAACAGCTGCCTGTGGGGGAAATGGGAGAGACCCCGAAAGTGAGATCCTAAAAATACCCCAAAAACCAGCCAGGGACCCCAAAAATCCCCAAAATAACCCCAAAAACCAGCCAGGGACCCTGAAATATCCCAAAGTCACAGAACAGCTGCCTGTGGGGAAAAGAGGAGAGACCCCGAAAGTGAGATCCTAAAATATCCCAAAAAACATCCAGGGATCCCAAAATATCCCAAAAAATCATCCAGGGACCCCAAAAATCACCCAGAGACCCCAAAAAATACCCAGAGACCACCCAGGACCCCAAAAACAATCCAGGGACCCCAAAAATCCCCAAAGACCACCCAGGGATCCCAAAAATCCCAAAAAAATCCCCCAAACCATCCAGGGACCCTAAAATCCCCAAAGTCACAGAACAGCTGCCTGTGGAGAAAAGGGGAGAGACCCCGAAAGTGAGATCCTAAAATAGCCAAAAATCACCCAGGGACCCCAAAAACCACCTGGGACCCCAAAAAATCCTCAAAGACCATCCAGGGACCCCAAAAATCCCAAAAAAAAACCCCAGAGACCACCCAGGGACCCAAAAATCCCCAAAGTCACAGAACAGCTGCCTGTGGGGGAAACGGGAGAGACCCCAAAAGTGAGATCCTAAAATATCCCAAAAAACATCCAGGGACCCCAAAAACCACCTGGGACCCCAAAAATCAGCCAACACCCCAAAAAATCCCCTAAAACCCCACAGGACCCCAAAAAATCCCCCAAGGAACATCCAGGGACCCCAAAATATCCCCAGAGACCATCCAGGACCCCAAAAAATCCCCAAAACCCACCCAGGGACCCCAAAGACCACCCAGGACCCCAAAAAATCACCCAAAGACCATCCATGGACCCCAAAAACCCCCCAAAGCCTCTCCAAAGACCCTCCCAAAAACCCCCCAGGACCCTCAAAGCCCCCCAAAAAACACCCAAAACCTCCCAAAAACCCCCTAGGACCCCCAAAAGCCCCCCAAAACCCCCTCAAAGCACCCAAAAACCCCCAAGCCCCTCCAAAAGCCCCCAAAAGCCCCTCCTCACCTGAAGACCCCTGAAAACCCCCAAATCCCCCAAAACCCCCCAAATCCCCCCAAAATCCCTTCAAAAGCCCCCCAAAACCCACCAAATCCCTCCCAAAACCCCCCAAAACCCCAAGGACCCTCAAAAGCCCCCAAAAGCACCTAAAAACCCCCAAAGCCCCTCAAAACCCCCAAAGCCCCCAGAACCCCCTCCAAAAGCCCCTCAAAGAGCCCCAAAGCCCTCAAAACCCCCAAAAGCCCCCGAGCCCCCCATATCCCCCCCAAAAGACCCCCAAGCCCCCAAAACCCTCTCAAAGCCCCTCCAAGGCGCTGAAAAATCCCCCAAATCCCCCAAAAACCCCCAACCCACAAAACCCACCCAGGACCCTCAAATCCCCCAAATCCCCCAAATCCCCCAAAACACCTCAAATCCTCCCAAAAGCCCCCCAGCCCCTCCTCACCCGAAGAGCCCCAAAGCCCCCAAAGACCCTCAAAACCCCCTCAAAACCCCCAAACCTCCCTGAAAACCCCCAAAAGACCCCCAAAGCCCCCCAAAGGTCCCCCAAAACCCCCAGGACCCCCAAAGTTCCCCAAATCCCCCAAAAACCCCCCAAAATCTCCCAAAACCCCTAAAAGCCCCCCAAAAGGCCCCCAGAACCCCCCAACCCCCCAAACTCTCTCCCAAAACCCCCAACCCCCAAAGCCCCCAAAACCACCCCAAAACATCCCAAATCCCCCCAAAGCCCCTAAAACCCCCAAACCCCTCAAAAACCCCCAAAAGACCCCCAAGCGCCCCCGGACCCCCAAATGCCTCCCAAAAGCCCCTCAAAGATTCCCCCAGAAACCCCCAGGACCGTCAAAGACCCCAAAACCCCCAAAACTCCCCAAAGCCCTCCAAAAGCTCCCAAAACCTCCCAAAACCCCCAAAGACCCCCAAAACCCCCAGGATCCCCAAAGCCCCTAAAAGCCCTCCAAATCCCCTCAAATCGCCCCCAAGCCCCCTCAGAGCCCCCAAAACCCTCCCAAAACCCCCAAATCCCCCCAAGCCCCCAAAAGCCCTCAAAGACACCCCCAAAAGCCCCCAAACCCCTCAAAGTCCCCCAGGACCCCCAAAAGCCCCCTCAAATCCCCCCAGGACCCCTCAAAAACCCCTCAAAGCCCCCAAGCCCCCCAAAACCCTCTCAAAACCCCCCAAACCTCCCCAATGCCCCCTCAAAACCCCTCAAACCTCCCCAGGACCCCCAAAGCCCCCAAATCCCCTCAAATCCCCCAAATGACCCCCAAAGCCCCCAGGACCCCCAAATCCCCCTCAATCCCCCCAAATCCCCTCCTCACCCGAAGAGCCCCCTGGTCTCAGCCACCACCAGTTTGATTCCATGGCTGTGGCAGAAATCGCCAACCCAGAGCTGCTCGTCCAGCGGGGAGTTGGTCAGAACCACCACCTGGGGACAGAGAGAGAGAGACACCTGTATGGCACCTGGGCTACCAACCGGGTCACCTTGGCTACCAACCTGGTCACCTGGGCTACCAGCCTGGTCACCTGGGCTACCTGCCTGGTCACCTGGGCTACCTGCCTGGTCACCTGGGCTACCTGCCTGGTCAGCTGGTCACTGACCTGGTCACCTGGGCTACCTGCCTGGTCACCTTGGCTACCTGCCTGGTCAGCTGGTCACTGACCTGGTCACCTGGGCTACCTGCCTGGTCACCTTGGCTACCAACTGGGTCAGCTGGGCTACCTGCCTGGTCACCTGGGTTACCTAGCTGGTCACCTAGGCCACCAACCTGGTCACGTTAGCTACCAACCGGGTCACCTGGGCCACCAACCGGGTCACCTGGGCTACCTGCCTGGTCAGCTGGTCACTGACCTGGTCACCTGGGCTACCAACCTGGTCACCTTGGCTACCAACTGGGTCACCTGGGCTACCTGCCTGGTCACCTTGGCCACTAACCTGGTCACCTGGGCCACCAACTGGGTCATCTAGGCTACCAACTGGGTCACCTTGGCTACCAGCTGGGTCACCTGGGCTACCTGCCTGGTCACCTGGGCTACCTGCCTGGTCACCTTGGCCACCAACCTGGTCACGTTGGCCACCAACTGGGTCATCTAGGCTACCAACTGGGTCACCTTGGCTACCAACCTGGTCACCTTGGCTACCAACTGGGTCACCTGGGCTACCTAGCTGGTCATCTGGTCACCTGCCTGGTCACCTGGGCCACTAACCTGGTCAGCTGGTCACCTGCCTGCTCACCTGGGCTACCAACCTGGGTCACCTTGGCCACCTACCTGGGTCACCTGGGCTACCTGGGTCACCAACCTGTCCTCAGGAGTGTCCCACCTGTCCCTGAAGGTCTCACCTGTCCCTAAGTGTCACACCCGAGGGTCCCATCTGTCTGAGGAGGTCCCACCTGTCCCTGAGTCTCCCACCTGTCCCTGAAGATCACACCTGCCTGATAAGGTCATACCTGAGGGTCACACCTGTCTCCAGGAGTGTTCCACCTGTCCCTGAGGGTCCCACCTGTCCCCAGGTGTGTCCCCAGGTGTGTCCCAGCTGTCCTCAGCTCATCTGGAAGGTGCCCAGGTGTGTCCCAGGTGTGTGGCTCACCAGGAAGGTGCCCAGCAGTGTCCCCCCTGTCCCCAGGAGTGTCCCCAGGTGTGTCCCCAGGTGTGCGGCTCACCTGGAAGGTGCCCAGCAGTGTCCCCCCTGTCCCCAGGTGTGTCCCACCTGTCCCCAGGTGTGTCCCCAGGTGTGTCCCCGCTGTGTCCCACCTATCCCAGGTGTGTCCCAGGTGTGTCCCAGGTGTCCCCAGGCGTGTCCCCCCTGTCCCCAGCAGTGTCTCCTCTGTCCCCAGGTGTGTCCCAGGTGTGAGGCTCACCTCGAAGGTGCCCAGCAGTGTGCCCCCTGTCCCCAGGTGTGTCTCAGGTGTGTCCCCCCTGTCCCAGCAGTGTCCCCCCTGTCCCCAGGTGTGTCCCCAGGTGTGTCCCACCTGTCCCCAGGTGTGTCCCAGGTGTGTCCCAGGTGTGAGGCTCACCTGGAAGGTGCCCAGCAGCTCGTGGCTCAGCGGCTCCCTGCTGCTGCTCACAGCCACGTAGGAGTTGAGCTCAGCCAGCCGCGGCAGCGACGCCTCGGCGCGGTTCTGCCCCACGTCCTCCTCCCGCAGGTAGAACTGGGGAAGGAAGGGTTAAAAACACCAAAAATTATCCAAAAAAACCCAAAATTCCAATATCCCGTTCCTGCAGGTAGGAAATGAGGAGTTAGAAACCCAAAAATAACCAAAAACCCCAAAAAAACCTCGGCACGGTTCTGCCCCACGTTCTCCTCCCGCAGGTAGAACTGGGGAAGGAAGGGTTAAAAATCCCAAAATTATCCAAAAAACCCCAAAATCTCCGTATCCCATTCCTTCTGGTAAGAAATGAAGGTTAGAAACCCCAAAATACCCAAAAAACCCCAAAAAACCCCAAAAAAACCTGAACCACATTGTCCTCCCACAGGTAAAACTGAGGAAATAAGGATTAAAAACACCAAAAATACAGAAAATATCCCCAAAAAACCCCCAAAATCCCAATATCCCATTCCTGCAGGTAGAGCTAGGGAGAAAAAAAGGGTTAAAAACCCCAAAAATATCCAAAAAACCTCAATGTTCTCCTCCTGCAGGTAGAACTAGGGAATAAAGGGTTAAAAACCCCAAAATAACCAAAAAACACAAAAAAACCCCAAAAAAACCTGAACATCCTCCTCCTGCAGGTAGAACTGGGGAATAAAGAGTTAAAAACCCAAAAATACACAAAAATACCCAAAAAAACCCCCAAAATCCCCCAAAAATTCACGTTCCACTCACACAGGTAAGAAGTGAGGAAGCAGGGATGTCCTGAAAACCCCAAAATTCCCAAACCCCCCCCAAAAAACCCCAAAATTCCCCCCAAAACCCCCAAAATTTCCCCAAAAACCCCCAAATTTCCAAAAAAACCCCAAATAAAACTGCAAAAAACCCCCAAAATTTCCCCAAAAAACCCCAAAATTCCCCTAAAACCCCCCAAAAATCCCCCTAAAATTCCCCAAAAAACTGCAAAAAAACCTCCAAAGTCCCCCGAAAAAAAACCCAAAAACCCCGAAATTTCCCAAATCCCCAACCCTCACCTGCGAGGCCAGGCTGCCCCCAAATTCCTCCCAAAATTCCCCCAAAAACCCCAATTTCCCCCAAAACCCTCAATTCCCCAAAAACCCCAAATTTCCTGAAACTCTCGAATTCCCCCAAAAAAACCACCAAAAATCCCCCTAAAACCCCCAAAAAACCTGCAAAAAACCCCCAAATTTCCCAAAAAACCCCAAACTCTCACCTGGGAGGCCAAGTCAGCCCAGCAGGCAGGGCTGGGGTTGTGCAGTGACAGATTTCCCCAAAATTTCCCCCAAAACCCCCAAAATTTCCCCAAAATGTCTCCAAATTTCCCCCAAATTCCCTGAAATTTCCCCAAAATGTCTCCAAATTTCCCCCAAATTCCCTGAAATTTCCCCAAAATGTCTCCAAATTTCCCCCAAATTCCCTGAAATTTCCCCAAAATTTCTCCAAATTTCCCCCAAATTTCCCAGAAAAACCCCAAAAATTCCTCCAAAATTCCCCCAAAAAAACCCCAAAATTCCCTAAAAACCCCAAAATTTCCCCAATAAACCCCAAAAACACCCCAAATTTCCCCCGAAAACCCTCAAATTCCCCCAAAAAACCCCAAAATTTCTCCCTAAAATCCCCAAAAAAACTGCAAAAAACCCCAAATTTTCCCCCAAAATTTCCCAAATTTCCCCCAAATCTCACCTGGGAGGCCAGGTCAGCCCAGCAGGCAGGGCCACCTCCACGCCCAGTGACAGATTTCCCCAAAATCCCCCAAAAAACCCCAAATTCCCCCAAAAAAACTACAAAGAAAACCCAAAACCCCCCAAAAAAAGCCAAATTTTCCCCAAAATTTCCCAAATTTCCCCCAAACTCTCACCTGGGAGGCCAGGTCAGCCCAGCAGGCAGGGCTGGGGTCGTGCAGGGTGACAGATTTGACTCCCCCCAGCACCAGGTTCTTGGCCACCTCCACGCCCAGGGACAGATTTCCCCCAAAATCCCCCCAAAAAACCCCAAATTCCTCCCCCAAAACCCCCAAAAAACTGCCAAAAATCCCAAAAAAGCCCCAAAATGTCCCTCAAAACCCTCAAATTCCCCAAAAAAACCCTAAAATTTTCCCAGAAAACTCTCGAATTCCCCCAAAAAACCACCAAAAATCCCCCCAAACCCCCAAAAAAACTGCAAAAAACCACCAAAATTTCCCAAAAAAACCCCAAAAACCCCCAAATTTCTCCCAAAACTCCCCAAACCCCCAAATTCCCCAAAATTCCAAAAAAAATCCCAAATTTCCCCCAAATTTCCCCAAAAACTCCAAAAACCCCCAAAATTTCCCCGAAAACCCTCAAATTCCCCCAAAACCCCAAAATACCCCAAAAACCCCAAAAAAACTGCAAAAAACCACCAAAATTTCCCAAAAAAACCCCAAAATTTCCCAAATTTCCCCCAACCTCTCACCTGGGAGGCCAGGTCGGCCCAGCAGGCAGGGCTGGGGTCGTGCAGGGTGACAGATTGCCCCAAAAACCCCCAAATTCCCCCCAAAAAATTGCAAAAAACCACCAAAAATCCCCCCAAAACCCCCAAAATTCCCCCAAATTTCCCAAAAATCCCCCAAAAACAATTTCCCCAAAAACCCTCAAATTCCCCCAAGAAACTCTAAAATTTCCCAAAAACCCCATATTTCTTCCAAAAACCCCAAATTAACCCCCAAAAAACCGCAAATTTTCCCAACAAACCCCCAAAATTCCCCCAAAATTTCCCAAAAACCCCCAAAATTTCCCAAATTTCCCCAAAGTCTCACCTGGGAGGCCAGGTCAGCCCAGCAGGCAGGGCTGGGGTCGTGCAGGGTGACAGATTTGACTCCCCCCAGCACCAGGTTCTTGGCCACCTCCACGCCCAGGGACAGATTTCCCCCAAAATCCCCCAAAAAACCCCAAATTCCTCCCCCCAAAAACCCCCAAAAAACTGCCAAAAATCCCAAAAAAGCCCCAAAATTTCCCTCAAATTCCCCAAAAAAACCCTAAAATTTTCCCCGAAAACTCTCAAATTCCCCCAAAAATCCGCCAAAAAACCCCCCAAAAAACTGCAAAAAACCTGAAATTTCTCCCCAAAAACCCCAAAACCCCCAAATTTCTCCCAAAAACTCCCAAAACCCCCAAATTCCCCCAAAATTCCAAAAAAATCCCAAATTTCCCCCAGAATTTCCCCAAAACCCCAAAACCACCCCAAATTTCCCCCGAAACTCTCAAATTCCCCAAAAACCCCAAAAATCCCCCCAAATTCCCCAAATCCCCCAAAAACCCCCAAAATTCCCAAAAAACCCCAAATTTCTCCCAAATTCCCCAAAAACCCCAAAAATTCCAAAAAACCCCCAAATTTCCCCCAGAATTTTCCCAAAAACTCCCAAATTTCCTGAAAACCCTCAAATTCCCCCAAAACCCCAAATCCCCCCAAAAACCCCCAAATTTCCCAAAATAATCCCAAAATTTCCCCAAAAACCCTCAAATTCCCCCAAAAACCCTCAAATTTTCCCCCAAAAACCCTCAAATTCCCCAAAAACCGCCAAAAACCCCCTAAAACCCCCAAAAACTGCAAAAAACCCCCAAAATTTCCCAAAAACCCCAAATTTTCCCCAAAATCCCCCAAACTCTCACCTGGGAGGCCAGGTCAGCCCAGCAAGCGGGGCTGGGGTCGTGCAGGGTGACAGATTCCCCCAAAATTTCCCCCAAAACCCCTGAAATTTCCCCAAAATTTCTCCAAATTTCCCCCAAATTTCCCAAAAAACCCCAAAAATTCCTCCAAAATTCCCCCAAAAAAACCCCAAAATTCCCTAAAAACCCCAAAATTTCCCCAATAAACCCCAAAAACACCCCAAATTTCCCCCGAAAACCCTCAAATTCCCCCAAAAAACCCCAAAATTTCCCCCGAAAATCCCCAAAAAAACTGCAAAAAACCCCAAATTTTCCCCCAAAATTTCCCAAATTTCCCCCAAATCTCACCTGGGAGGCCAGGTCAGCCCAGCAGGCAGGGCCACCTCCACGCCCAGTGACAGATTTCCCCCAAAATCCCCCAAAAACCCCAAATTCCCCCAAAAACTACAAAGAAAACCCAAAACCCCCCAAAAAAAGCCAAATTTTCCCCAAAATTTCCCAAATTTCCCCAACCTCTCACCTGGGAGGCCAGGTCAGCCCAGCAGGCAGGGCTGGGGTCGTGCAGGGTGACAGATTTGACTCCCCCCAGCACCAGGTTCTTGGCCACCTCCACGCCCAGGGACAGATTTCCCCCAAAATCCCCCAAAAAACCCCAAAATCCCCCCAAAACCACCAAATTTCCCAAAATTATCCCAAATTTTTCCCAAAAACCCCTCAAATTTCCCCCAAAAACCCTCGAATTCCCCCAAAAACCGCCAAAAATCCCCAAAACCCCCCAAAAAACTGCGAAAAACCACCAAATTTCCCCATAAAATCCCCAAAAATTTCCAAAAACCCCCAAAAAAACCTAAAACTCCCAAATTTCCCCAAACTCTCACCTGGGAGGCCAGGTCAGCCCAGCAGGCAGGGCTGGGGTCGTGCAGGGTGACAGATTTGACTCCCCCCAGCACCAGGTTCTTGGCCACCTCCACGCCCAGTGACAGATTTCCCCCAAAATCCCCCAAAAAACTGCAAAAACCCCCAAAATCCCCAAAAAAACCCAAAATTTCCCAAAATAATCAAAATTTCCCAAAAACCCTCAAATTCCCCCAAAAAACCCTAAAATTTCCCCCAAATTCCCCCAAAAAACCACCAAAACTCCCCCTAAAACCCCAAAAACTGCAAAAGCCCCCAAAACCCCCCAAAAAACCCCAAAACCCCCAAATTTCTCCCAAAAACTCCCAAAACCCCCAAATTCCCCCAAAAATTCCAAAATCCCAAATTTCCCCCAAAATTTCCCCAATAAAACCCCAACACCCCAAATTTCCCCGAAAACCCTCAAATTCCCCCCAAAACCCCAAAATCCCCTAAAACCCCCAAAAAACTGCGAAAAACCACCAAATTTCCAAAAAACCCCCAAAAAAACCTAAAACTCCCCAAATTTCCCCCAAACTCTCACCTGGGAGGCCAGGTCAGCCCAGCAGGCAGGGCTGGGGTCGTGCAGGGTGACAGATTTGACTCCCCCCAGCACCAGGTTCTTGGCCACCTCCACGCCCAGTGACAGATTTCCCCCAAAATCCCCCCAAAAAACTGCAAAAACCCCCAAAATCCCCCAAAAAAACCCAAAATTTCCCAAAATAATCCCAAAAATTTCCCAAAAACCCTCAAATTCCCCCAAAAAACCCCAAAAACACCCCAAATTTTCCCCGAAAACCCTCAAATTCCCCCAAAAAACCGCCAAAAATCCCCCTAAAACCACCAAAAAAACTGCAAAAAACCCCAAATTTTCCCCCAAATTTTCCCAAATTTCCCCCAAATCTCACCTGGGAGGCCAGGTCAGCCCAGCAGGCAGGGCTGGGGTCGTGCAGGGTGACAGATTTGACTCCCCCCAGCACCAGGTTCTTGGCCACCTCCACGCCCAGTGACAGATTTCCCCCAAAATCCCCCCAAAAAACTGCGAAAACCCCCAAAATCCCCAAAAAAACCCCAAATTTCCCAAAATAATCCCAAAATTTTCCCAAAAACCCTCAAATTCCCCCAAAAAACCCCAAAAACACCCCAAATTTTCCCCGAAAACCCTCAAATTTCCCCAAAAAACCCTCAAAAATCCCCCTAAAACCCCCAAAAAACTGCGAAAAACCACTAATTCCCCATAAAACCCCCCAAAATTTCCCAAATTTCCCCCAAAACCCCCAAATTTCCCCAAACCTCTCACCTGGGAGGCCAGGTCAGCCCAGCAGGCAGGGCTGGGGTCGTGCAGGGTGACAGATTTGACTCCCCCCAGCACCAGGTTCTTGGCCACCTCCACGCCCAGCCCGCGCAGCCCCGACACCAGCACGTTGGAGGTCTGCATCCTCTTCATGGCCTCGTGGCCCAGAACGTACCTGCGGGGGAAATTCCAGGAAAAAAAATTCCTAAAAATCACAAGAAAATCATTCCAAAAAAAAAATTCCCTAAAAATCACCAAAAAAATTCTTTTCACTCACAAAAAATTCCCCCAAAAAAACCACCAAAAACTAAAAAAAAATCACCAAAAAAAATTTCCCCAAAATAAAAAACAATTCTCTCAAATTCCCTCAAAATTCCCCAAATTTTACCCAAATTTCTCCATTTTCACTCAAATTCCTCCATTTTTTCCCCAAATTGCCCAAAATTCCCCAAATTTTTCCCGAAATTTCTGGGAAAATTCAGCGAAAACCAAAAATTTCCCCAAAATTTCCCCAAAATTCCCGAAATTCCCAAATCCTCACCGCCTTTGGGAAATTTGGGGGTTTTTGGGGGAAATTTGAGGGTTTTTTGGGGAAATTTGGGGGTTTTTGGGGAAATTTGAGGGTTTTTTGGGGAAATTTGAGGGTTTTTTGGGGGAAATTTGAAGGGTTTTGGAAAATTATGGGGAAGTGAGTTGGGGGTGAGGGTTTTCGTTTGAGAGGGAGTTTTTGGGAGAATAGGGAGTTTCTAGAAATTTGGGGTTTTTGGGAAATTTGAGGGTTTGGAGGTGGGGTTTTGGGAAATTTGAGGGTTTTGAAATTGGGGGTTTGGGGAAAATTGGGGGTTTTGAAATTTGAGGTTTTGAGGTAAATTTTGAGGGAAATTGAGGGTTTTGAAATTTGGGGTTTTGAAGGGTGAAGGGTTTTGGGGGGGAAAAAATTTGAGGTTTTGGGGTTGAGTTTTGAAGGTGAGAGAATTTTTGAAATTTGAGGTTTTGAAATTTGAGGGTTTTTGGGGGAAATTTGAGGGTTTTTTGGGGGAATTTGGGGGTTTTTTGGGGAAATTTGAGGGTTTTTGGGGAAATTTTGGGGTTTTTTGGGGATTTTTTGGGGAAATTTTGGAGGTTTTTTGCAGTTTTTTGGGGGGTTTTTTCGGAGGTTTTGGACCTAAATGGTCAGTGGGGTTTTAAAATTGAGATTTCTGACCTGTTGGGTCTCAAATTTATAGGGTTTGAGAGGTTAATTAGTGAAAATCCCAAATTCGTGCGGATTGAAAACTAAATTCGTAAAAACCCCAAATTGTAGATATTCTAGAAGGAACCTTAACACCCCTAGGGGGAAATATTTGGGGTTTTTGGGGATCCTAAAAGGTCAGTGGGGTTGTGATCCTAATGTTTGGAACCTAATGAGGGTGTAGGGAATCCCAAATTTGTAGGGATTGAAAGGTAAATTGGTAAAAACCCCAAACTGGGGATCCTCTAGAAAGGATCTCAACACTCCTAAGGGGAAAAATTTGGGGTTTGAGGACCCTAAAAGGTTAGTGGGATCCTAATCTTGGTATTTCCAGCCCATTGAGGGTGTAGGGATTCCCAAATCTATGGGGATTGAGCCCTAAACTCATAAAAACCCCAAATCCATGAGGATTGAGCCCTAAGTTCCTAAAAACCCCAATCCATAAAAACCCCAAATCCAGGAAGATTGAGCCCTAAATTCATAAAAACCCCAAATCCACAGGGAATCCCAAACCCATGAAGATGGAACCCAAAACTCACAGAAACCCCAAATCCTAGAAAATTAAACCATAAACTCGCAAAAACCCCAAATCCACGAGGATTGAGCCCTAAACTCATAAAAACCCCAAATCCATGAGGATTGAACTCTGAACTCATAAAAACCCCAAATCCACAAGTACTGAACCCCAAACTCACAAAAACACCAAATCCACAGGGAATCCCAAACCCATATAAACCCCATAACCCCCAGGAGACCCCAAACCCCCCTGGAACAAACCCCAAACCCACAGGGAACCCCAAATCCAGGGAGATTGAAACCTAAATCCACAAAAACCCTAAATCCAAGAGAATTAAATCATCAATTCACAAAGACCCCAAATCCATGAGGATTGAGCCCTAAACTCATAAAAACCCCAAATCCATGAGCAGTGAACCCAAAACTCACAAAAACCCCAAATCCATGAGCAGTGAACCCTAAATCCATAAAAACCCCAAATCCACAGGGAACCCCAAACCCATAGGGAACCCCAAATCCATGAGCATTGAACCCCAAACTCATAAAAACCCAAAATCCACAAAAACCCCAAATCCAAGAGAATTAAACCATAAATTCACAAAAACCCCAAATCCATAGGGATTAAACCCTAACCTCATAAAAACCCCAAATCCAAGAGGATTGAGCCCTAAATTCACAAAAACCCCAAACCCCCTGAACAAACCCCCCAACCCCACAGGGAACCCCAAACCCCCTGAAACAAACCCCAAACCCACAGGGAACCCCAAATCCAGGAAGATTGAACCCAAAACTCATAAAAACCCCAAATCCAAGAGGATTGAACCCTAAGTTTATAAACCCCCAAATCCATAAAAACCCTAAATCCAGGAAGATTGAACTCTAAATCCATAAAAACCCCAAATCCATAGGGAATCCCAAATCCATGAGGATTGAACCCTAAACTCATAAAAACCCCAAATCCATGAGGATTGAACCCAAAACTCACAAAAACCCCAAATCCATGAGCAGTGAACCCTAAATCCATAAAAACCCCAAATCCACAGGGAATCCCAAACCCACAGGGAATCCCAAACCCACAGGGAACCCCAAATCCATGAGGATTGAACCCCAAATCCACAAAAACCCCAAATCCAAGAGAATTAAACCATAAATTCACAAAAAAACCCCAAATCTATGGGATTAAACCCAAAACTCACAAAACCCCAAACCCATATGAACCCCAAACCCCTGAACAAACCCCAAAATCCCTGAACAAACCCCAAAATCCCCCAGGAGCCCCCAAAGCACTCACAGCTGGCGGGAGTAGAGCCCCTCGTCGATCTCGGCCTCAGCCCCGTTCTTCCGCCATTCCTGGGGACACGTGGGGACAGCCGTGACACCCAGGGGACAACAGGGTGGCACAAACCACCACAACAGCCGTGACACCGAGGGGACGTGGGGGTGGCACCGAGGGGACAGCCGTGACACCAAGGGGACGTGGGGGTGGCACCGAGGGGACAGCCGTGACACCCAGGGGACACCGGGGTGGCACCAAAGGGACATACCAGGGTGGCAGCGAGGGGACATGGGGGTGGCACTGAGGGGACACCAGGAGGTGGCACTGAGGGGATATGGGGGTGTCACCGAGGGGACACCAGGGTGGCACCGAGGGGACATGGGGGTGGCACTGAGGGGACATCAGGGGGTGACAGCGAGGGGACATGGGGTGGCACTGGGGCTGGGTCAGGCTGGGAGGGGATTGAGGTGGGGTGGCAGTGGGGGGTGTCACTGTGAGGTGACAGTGACACTCTGGGGGTGACACTGTTTGTGGTGGGACACTGGGTTGTGTCACTCTGAGGTGACAGTGACATCCTGGGGGTGGCATTGGGGACATTGAGGACATTGGGGACTGAGGTGTTTGCCACCCTGAGGTGACAGGTGGCACTGGGGACATTGGGGACATTGGGTTGTGTCACTCTGAGGTGACAGTGACACTGCTTGTGGTGGGGTACATTGGGGACAGGGGGGTTTGTCACTCCGAGGTGACAGTGACACCCCCAGGGTGGCATTGGGGACACTGGGGTGCCAAAGAGGGACCCCAGGGGACAGCAAGTGACAAATAAATGTCACCAGCAAGGTGACAGTGGTGGGGACATCGAGGGGCACACGTCACCCAGGTGACACCCAGGTGACATCCAGGTGACACTGAATGACCACAGGTGACACTGAGTGACCTCAGGTGACACCCAGGTGACTCTGTGTGACCCCAGGTGACACACAGGTGACACCGAGTGACCCCAGGTGACACCCAGGTGACACCGAGTGACCCCAGGTGACACC